>NC_139580.1:14688908-14946408 GCF_946808225.1 Silurus aristotelis
TGACACTTCCTCCTTCACTTTTCACTGACTTCTTTACACACTTTGGGTTCAGTCTTTCTCCAGTTTGTCGCCAAACATAATGTTTCCCATCGGACCCAAATAAATTAAACTTGCTTTTATCACTGAAGTGAACTCTGGATCAGTTCTCCTCTGTCCCACACAACATGCTTAGTCTAGCCTTTTGATTCTTTCTGCTAATGAGAGGTTTGGTCACTGCAGAGTGGGCTTTCAGTCCAAAGGCTCTTAAACGTCGAGACACTGTATGATGACACAGATCCTTACCATGTTCAGCGCTGAACTGGTGAGCAATTCCAGCTGCAGTGTGGAAACGATTGCCCATTAAGATCCTCCGCAGTATCCTGTCCTCTCTTGTATTTGTCTTCCATGGACGACCAGCCTTCTTGGCGGACTTGAATGAGTTTGTGATGTTGTACAGATTTGGAACGACCAGCTTGTCTTGCTATGGCTGATAGGGTCATCCCTTTGGCCTTCATCTGGACAACCTGCTGCCGGAGGCTTTCAGTAACTTTAGATCGGCCCACCATCTTGCAGAGTCAGTGAAACTGGAAGTTAGTCTGCCAGTAAATAATGGTTGACAGATAATCAAGGAAATTAGCACCAAGTGCCAGATTCACACCAAAAACTGGGAGGTATCTAAAAGTGTTCTCTAATTTTGATCAGTGTGTTTTCTGCAAAATAATGTTTTTTTTTTTTTTAAATGCCTTAGTTATTTTGTGGAAAAGGTGTTCTGGTAGGATGGTATAGACAGGACAAAAACTCCTTCAACTGTTGAGCAGTGAAGATGACATTATTTGAAAATTGTTCAATTGTTTATGAATTGTTCTATATAGATAATAAATTGTTATATATATATATATATATATATATATATATATATATATATATATATATATATATATATATATATATATATAATAAATTGTTCTATATATATAATAAATTGTTTGTATATATATATATATATATATATATATATATATATATATATATATACATACACACACACACACATACACACACACTAATTTGTATACTTTAAAAACCCATATTAAGTTGTTTTTTTTGTGGGGTTTTTTTTATCCTTTAAACAGAAAAACTAATCATTGACCTGTTTGGATCACTTTAAAAATCTAATTTGCTACTTACAGTAATAATCCTCCAAAAAGTTACCCAGCCATTAGGGTTGCACAAGTCAGCGCACTCTTGGTGCCGGTCCCAAGCCCGAATGAATGGGGATGGTTGCGTTAGGAAGGGCATCCAGCGTAAAAACATGTGCCACATCAAATATGCGGATCAGGAATCAGAATTTCATACTGGATCGGTCGAGACCCGGGTTACCAACGACCGCCACAGGGATTGTTAGCCAACAGGGTACCAGTGGAAATTGAGCTAATGTTGGCCAAAGAAGGAGAAGGAGAGGAGGAAGACGTCTGCAGAGACAGCAGTGAAAGAATTGTAGGAGAGTGAAGGTTCGGGTTGGTACATTAAATGTTGGTACTATGACTGGTAAAGGGAGAGAGGTAGCTGATATGATGAAAAGGAAAAAGGTAAATATGTTGTGTGTTCAGGTGTCCCAGCGGAAAGGGAGTAAGGACTGGAACATTGAATGAAGATTTAAGGAGGGTTTAAACTGTTCCACCATGGTGTGGATGGAAAGAGATATGGTGTACGGGTGATCCTGAAGGAAGAGTACAGTAAGAGTGTAGGGGAGGTAAAAAGTGGTTCTGATAGGGTAAAGAACATGAAGCTGGAAGTTGAAGAGGTGATGATAAATGTCATCAGTGCCTATGCTTCACAAGTGGGTTGTGAGATGGAGGAGAAGGAAATATTTCTGGAGTTAGATGGAATGGTAGAAGGTGTACCTAGGAATGAACAATTGGTGATTAAGGGCGGACTTTAATGGACATGTAAGTGAAGGGAACAGAGGTGATGAGGAGGTGATGGGTAGGTATGGCCTTAAGGAGAGGAATGTGGAAGGGCAGATGGTGGTAGATTTTGCTAAAAAAAAAAAATGGAAATGGCAGTGGTGAACACTTATTTTAAGAAGATGAAGGAGCATAGGGCAATGTATAAGAGTGGAGGAAGGTGCACACAGGTGGACTACTATGAAGGAGATGCCACCTAAGAATGATTGGAGACTGTAAGGTTTTGGTGGGGGATAGTGTAGCTAGACAGTATCGGATGGTGGTCTGTAGGATGGTTTTGAAAGTGAAGAAAAAGAATAAAATGGTGGAAACTGAAGGAGGAAGACTGTAGTGTGAGATTCTGGGAAGAGGTCAGACAGGGTGCTGGATGATTGGGCAACTACTGCATAAGTGATAAGGGAGACAGCTAGAAAGATACTTGGTGTGACTTCTGGAAATAGAAAGGAAGACAAAGAGATGTGGTGGTGGAATTAGGAAGTGAAGGAGAGCTTAAGGAGAAAGATGTTGGCAAAAAACAGAATTGGGTTTGACAGAGTGATGAGAAAATTAGGCAGGAGTACAAGGAGATGCAGCAGCAGGTAAAGAGGGATGTGTGTGAAAGAGAGAGAGAGAGAGAGAGAGAGAGAGAGAGAGAGAGAGAGAGAGAGAGAGAGAGAGAGAGAGAGAGAGAGAGAGAGAGAGAGAGAGAGAGAGAGAGAGAGAGAGAGAGAAGGTTGGATGGTGTGTAGATTGTGATGCAGGAAGTGGATAGGATTAATTAGGAGGAAGTGAGAACAGCGATTAAGAGCATGAAGAGTGGAAAGTTGGTAGGACCAGATGACATAGCGGTAGAAGCATGAGAAGGAGTGTGCTGGTACCGATCTTTAAAATTTTAAAAGATGTGCCAACCTGCAGTAACTACAGGGGAAATAAAGTTGATTAGTCACACCATGAAGTTATGGGAAAGAGTAGTGGAAGCCAGGCTGAGATAAGAGTTGAGCATCTGTGAGCAACAGTATGGTCTCATGCCAAGGAAGAGCACCACAGACGCATTATTTGCTTTGAGAATGTTGATAGAGAAGTATAGAGAAGGTTAAAAAAAGCATTGTGTGTTTGTGGATTAAGAGAAAGCATACGACAGGGTGCCGAGAGAGGAGTTGTGACATTGTATGAGGGAGTCAGGTGTGTCAGAGAAGTATGTGAAGGTGGTGCAGGACATGTATGAGGACAGTGTGACAGCAGTCAAGTGTGCAGTTGGAACAACAGACTGGTTTAAGGTGGAGGTTGGACTGCATCAAGGTTCTGCTCTGAGCCCTTTCCTGTTTGCAGTGGTGATGGACAGGTTGACGGACGAGGTCAGACAGGAGTCTCCGTGGACCATGATGTTTGCGGATGATATTGTGATTTGTGGTGAGAGTAGGGAGCAGGTTGAGAAGAGCCTGGAGAGGCGGAGTTACATGCTGGAGAGAAGGGGAATAAAAGTCAGTAGGAGTAAGACAGAGTACATGTGTGTGAATTAGAGGGAGGGCAGTGGAGTGGTGCAGTTGCAGGGAGAAGAGGTAGTGAAGATGGAGGAGTTCAGGTACCTGGGGTCAACAGTGCAAAGTAATGAAGAGTTTGTTAGAGAAGTGAAGAAAAGAGTGCAGGCAGGGTGGAGTGGGTGGAGAAGAGTGATAGCAGGAGTGATTTGTGATAGAAGAGTATCTGCAAGAGTGAAAGGGAAAGTTTATAGGACTGTGGTGAGACCTGCGATGTTGTATGGTTTAGAGACAGTGGCACTGAGTAAAAGACAGGAGGTGGAGCTGGAGGTAGCAGAGCTGAAGATGTTGAGGTTTTCGTTGGGAGTGACGAGGATGGACAGGATTAGAAACAAGTTTATTAGAGGGACAGAGCATGTAGGACGTTTTGGAGACAAAGTGAGGGAGGCTCGATTGAGATGGTTTGGACATGTGCAGTGGAGGGACATGGGGTATATCGGTAGAAGAATGCTAAGAATGGAACCACCAGGAAGGAGGAAAAGAGGACGTTTGCAGGTGGTTGGGGTGAAAGAGGCACAGGTAGAGGACAGGGAGGTATGGAGAAGGATGATCCGCTGTGGTGACCCCTAATGGGAGAAATCCTCCAAAAAGTCAATTTACTAATGAGAAATTCAAATGGATGATCAGATGAACACATGGAATACCCCCCAAAAAAATTATTCAATAAATAGCAGCAGAGGCATACAATAAGGGTCAAATCAAATATAAAAAAATGCTAATAACCAACAATAACCTCCCAATCTGAAACTTTTCTAAACTATTATCAGATGATTCCGTGTGCATTAATTGAACTTATTTATATATTTGCTTGCTCATTTATTTCCAGTAAAAAAATATTCTAGATTTTAGAAGAAACTTAGGTTTGCTCTGTTTATAATTGTTTTTTAATGAATAACAATGATGTATATTAGATAGTTATATATTATATTCAATATTTTTTTAAGATAATTTACCCTGTTTAAATCAATGTGTCAATCAAGCTTGTTATGGTTATGTACTTCAAATCATCATCTTGAGTCAAAACTTCTTTGATTGTTTTCTTTAATATCTACATATACAAATGCATAAGACTTTAAAAACATGATACAGAAAATACATTGCCACATTGTTCTGTTTTGTAGTTCAAACAGAGAACATTATAATTTAGGTCAATAAAGTTCACCTGAGATCAAGTCAAACTGGTAGAAATATACACCAAAAAAAAAAAGAAAAAAAAAAAAGAAAAAGAAATTCAAAGCACTGTAGTTAGGCCATATATCGATTAGACTGTGGATAATGTTTCTAAGAGAGGAGCATAGCAGTGGGGAGAATTTACGATCAGTCAGACAGAGATGCACTAGTTACCACCACACGGGTAGAAAAATACCGCCACTGCTAACACAATGACCACTGCAACAAAAACTTCACATTACTGAACCGAGCTGTGTCCTGCAGCACACCACAACGCAGGACTTGCAGCAAGACAAGGGTTAGCCATTATACAGAATAATCCAGAGTATAAAAACTTTGTCAGTGCCTGACAAACTGCATACATAGTGTGAATCTCACAATACAATCACACAAGACGAGTTCAAAGGCACCAAAAACTCAGGAACGTACCACCTCAGCACACTGCTCACTAAAATATTAAAATATAGTTATTACTGTACACAAGCATAAGCAATACCAGACAAGAGTTTGATGAGAACTTCCGATATGGTGAATTAAAACACAACAGTAATCTAGCATCAATTAATAATCAGTACACAGGAAGCATGTGCATCATATTCATTTAAAAATAGTAAAGGTCTATCTGTACTGAGCAAATGAAAAACCAAAAGAAGTGGCATGTCAGTTAAAGAACACTTCACCTGTGCAATTTCTTTAAAATGTCTAGTTAGTGCAATACAAAAAGTCTTTGCAGTAGTTCACTGCTTCACAATTCAGTCAAATCTATACTACTAATGCCAACAACCCCAAAATATGCATTTGTTGGTACTACAGACATAATATATCTCACTGCCCAAGCACTGTTGAGTGCAACGGTTTGCATTCTGCAGAAAAGGTGAATGTACTGCTATTTACTGATGTACCTACATGGATTAGATAAGAACATCTTAGCCTCCATATACAGTTTGTGGTGTGAGGTGTATTTTTTTTAATAGCATTTGAGCAGTTTTTCCCCCTTAAAGATTGCCCAATTGAAATGGCAGGTAGGCAGTAGCATAAATAATTCAAATTATATTATCCTAAATCTGGTCTGATCTGATCTGTTAAATGGTGAGCAAATTATTATTTAGATCTAATATGATTTTCTTCATTATAAATATCTTAGCATTTACTTTTTTTTTTAGTGATGGTGCAGGAAAAACTGTGGAAATGCTTTGGCATATATTTATTTTTGTTTTGTGCTAAGGGTATGCAAACTTTTGCCCTCAACCTTGAAAAGCTGATAATAAACACGTGACTGAAAAATTTTCCTCACGGAGGAAAAATCGTACCAACGAAACATTAGGAATGTCCACTGACATGATTACCAAAATTGTTCAGATTCAATGTAGGTATATTTTACAATGGCAGCAGTTAAAGACTTAACACTAGATCAGTGTCTTCCAATCCTCCCTGACTGTCCACATTTTTCTCTGTCTCAACACAGCTCTGACAGGTATTGTGTGTTCTGCTTGGTTTATGTTTGCTAACAAAAAGCCTAAATTTGGACAGTCTGATTGCTCCTAATGACCAAGTTGGGAAACACAGAACTAGATTGATCCTTAACCACTATTCAAAGGTAGTCCATTTGTAGAAGCTTTATACTCCATATCCAGTAGACATGATTTGACATCACTGGGTCTCCTGAGATTTCCCATCATTCAGCCCTGAAAGAAACATGGAACAACACTATGGCTGCAACCCTCATTTTCATAAAACTTCAGCACCAGAGTCTTAACACTGGAGCAGAAATATTTTTACTCCAGCTCTCTTGTTTAGCAGCTATACAGTACTTGGGTTTGAGTTTTTCTTTCTCAGATTTAGTCTGGAAGAAGTTTTTTGAATAAAGCAATTTGAATAACCAGTGGCTAATCACCAAGGATTAGTAACTAGCCCCAAGCTGCCAGTCCTTGAAATGGACCAGATAAATCAGTATGAGTCTGAAATGAAATACATGGTGGTACATTTAGGTCCAAGCTAGTTTGCGTGAGATGGCCTGCTTGAAACACTCAGGATCAGTGTTTCCTCCAGGTCGAAGTGTCCTCTCCAGACTCACTAAAGCATTCTGGTGGCACTCTCGGATGTTAACCGGGTGCTTGGCCCTGAGCAGTTCATACGCAGCGATCAGCCTCATGTTGTGCTTGATCATGAGGTACTGGATAATGCATGTTGGGGCGAGTGAGAAGCCATCGCGGCAGTGAACCAGCACTCGCTTCCTCTTTCCTGCAGAGGCATCAATGCACTCATTGATGGCTTCAAAGCATCGCTGGTGCAGCTCTGCTCCATCCTCACCCAGCTCGCCCGGCTCCTCTATGTACACTTTCAAGCGTGACCAGCTGTGCTTGGTTCCTCTCGAGCATGTGCAAGGGATCAAGTTGAGGCATGTTTCGCCTGGCAGGCTACTCATGTCGATTATGCTGTCGATGTTATTCCGGCACAGCATGCGTCCACTATATGCTGCATTAACGTTCCCAATATAAATGTAGTCTGTCACTTTGGAGATTACAGGTTCAGAGTAGTGAAAGTGTTCCGGGCCACCCAGTTTGGGTTCGGGTGTCTCTGGGCTAGTCTTGACACCCCCTGGACCTGCTCTGCGGCGCAGTTTTTTGGAGCCCGAGCGTGATGGAGGGTTTGAGTCTGACTCGGAGCTGCTGTTCCATGGTGGTGAAAAGAGCGAGAAGCGGCTAGAGGACTTGCTTTTGCCGAGAAGCTCCACAGGACTCGAGAGGCCTGAGCTGGATGCAGTGGTGGAGCCAGAGGCACAGAAAAGGGAGGCTCGCTCGAGAGAACCCGTGCTGCTGGCTGCACCAGCACTGTGGGCCTGCTCCATCTGCACAACATCACACAAAGAACGCAATAAATATAATTACACTGATCCGAGTCAGTTCAATACGGAAAACCAAAAAAAGCATAAGTCAAAGCCACTAATAATCATCTTCATTATAACTTGAATATATTAGGGCTGCAACAACTAATTGATAAAATCGCTAATAATCGATTATGGAATTCGTTGTTAACGAATGACAACGTGACTGCAAAACAACACAGCAGCTTGCGAAATCACCGGGTCACGCGGGAGGAGGAAAAAGTGTGCGTCCCAAGTCACTAATGAAGACAAAACATGGGCACTGTAAGCAAAAACTGTATAATCCTCATCATGTGAAAATGGTATAGTTTAATGAAGTGCTTTTGTGTAAACTGTTTGTTTGTAACTTTGAGACAGTCGCACTGGATCTGTTCTCAGCATCACGTTGCGCAATCAGCTCGCTCGCGACATAGTGATGGATTCAATTAAACCAGCGTGAACGAACACTAAATCTAAAAGCAGCAAATAACAGCAGCAGTAAACGAGTTTTTAGTCACTGTTCTGGTTTTCAGCGAATGCTTATGCATTTCTACACTAATGCTTCTTTTTCCTTTTATAATCAAGACTGTTTGCCTGCTGCATTTCTCCATTTCATTCACTTTTTATAGTATTTGTCTACAACAGTAACTGATCTGTTTTCAAGCGTGTGTTACTGCGGCTTTTCTCCGTTCAAATGCTTGTTTTCAATGTTTGTATATTTAAATTATGCATATGCCATTTAATTATTATACAGAATTAAATTAATTATATATGCTATATGCTTATATCTTCACAACTTTTTTGAACAAAAATTTTTAAAACAATGCTGTATTATATATATTTTCTTTAAGCACGGTTGTCAACTTGTCATCTACAATCATCATTAAAAACAATGCAAATGCTGATTTACACAATTTGATTCACCTTGCATACGCATTTTATTTTCGTCTGATTAATCGATTATCAAAAAAATAGTTAGTTGCAGCCCTAGAATATATGAGTAATCACAAGTAGGTGATGATATCACAATATATGATCAACATGCTTTATGGATGGGAAAAAAAAAGAATGAATACCAATTGTTAATTTATTCCACTAAGAGGCAAAACATAAACAAAACTACATCATAATCAAAGGTTTACCTGAGGACAGACCAGACCTGAGAATTAAATTCATTCAGGACATTCAACAAAAATGCACATTTGGTGCATGTGTGCATAATGCTATTTACAATGCTCACACTGCGCATACTGAAGACCAGAGATTGCTGCACTACATGAGAAGCCATGGGATTTAAATAAGTAAATTAAAGTAAAGCACAGATGATCTGTTCAGTGTACAGGTACACTATATGACAGAAGTATTGGGACACCTGACATTTTCAGCCATATGCGGTTCTTAACACAAAGTCAGAGGCACACAATTGCATAGGATGTCTTTGGATGTGGTAGCGTTAAATTTTTACTTTAATGGAACAAGGAGACCCAAACCTGTTTCAGCCCTATCCTCTGTGCACAAAGCGAGCTCTATGAAGATGAGTGAAAGACCTTGAGTTGCTTGGTATAGAGCTCAGAACAAAAATCGAAGTGATTTACAGAATGGTAAAACCAGAACGTTGCCTGCACCCTACATCTGTACCTTACTTTAAAACACCCTTGTGGATAAGCACAAATCTTCACAACCATGCTTCAACATCTAATAGAACAGCTTCTAAGAAGAGTGATTATAAAGTTATAAAAAGGGCATATGGGGGCTAAATGTTTAATGGGATGTTCAGAAAGCAAATATGAACCATATGGCCAGGTGTCTTAATACTTTTGCCAATGTAGTGTTTGTAGAAACACATAAGAGCCTTTTCAGCTAGCAAATAATTTTAGCCACTGCTGTTATATGCATATATAAATGAGACACGGTCCACACCTGAGCTTTGAGGTTGTTCTTCCATTCCTGTGTCTCCAGTGCTTTGAAGCGGCCATTGCTGTCTGAGGACACCGAGAGGCAGAGTGGCCGGTGGGTTCTGGGGGGCAGCTGTGGGGTCAGAGCCACGGGAGCTGGCCGTAACTCACGCTGCTCATTCCTACTCATCATCAGATCCGGACAGGAACCTGACAGGATTATTAAAGCATAAAACACACAGGATTGTTACAGAAGTTTAAAACTATAGAACTACCGTAAAAAAGTAGAAAGTGTCAAAACACAACATAGTAAGTTAAATGTTAAAAATTAAGGTTCATTAGATGTTTAGGTATTGCCTTTTCTTCACATGACAGGAATTTAATAAAGATGTTCTCTCTCTCTCGTCTCAGTGACCATGGAAAACCATGTCCATGGGCCTGAATCTAAAAGGAAACTCATTAAAGGAGCTGAAGTATCTGTTTGATTCACAGCAACATGACACAGGCATTAATACTCCCACATAGCTCACTTCAGACTGCTGCTCAAACGCTTTATTGTTCAGCTGATTGACAACAAGCACATTTGATAAGTGTGTCATTTCAATAGCAACGGCAGCACAATGAATCTTTCTGTACAGTTGTATTGAAGATCAGCTTGTAAAAAAGTCACAGAAAAAAATCTAACATTCCAGTAGAGTTGTAAATTGCTCTCTGTATACCATAGGAGAATCCTGGAAAATGATTTTATCAGACAGCAGTGTAACATTGTAAAGGCAAACCAAATTACAGATAAAGCTAGAGTTGAGACAGACTGAAGAGTCGAGGTCATACCTTTCACTACAGCAGGAATAAGGGAGAACACGAGCCACCAAATAAAATAAACGTACAGATTCTCAGCAACACAAAACATAAACTTAAGATTAAGCAATTTCATTCAGAGTGGCAAATAATCAGTGCAGCTTAAAGATCCTTACCGATAGCACATGCTGAACGAGAAATGGGCTGTAAATGGTTGCAGTTCTTGAGAGTATTCAGAAGATTTGTGGAGATCATGCCTTAAAAGAAAGAAGGAGAATGAAACACTGAAATGCCTCAACTATATTATTATTATTATTATTATAATTATTATTATTAATTTCACACTGAACTTTAGTTTGTATTCAAGAAATGTCATTATTCTGTTTTTCCAATGCATATACCAAAAACCAAGAACTGGCCCAACTAATGGACAGACTCAAAGAATGACAACAGAAATCAAAGTGTGTGATCACAAATATGCAAATTGTGTGTGTGTGTGTGTGTGTGTGTGTGTGTGTGTGTGTGTGTGTGTGTGTGTGTGTGTGTACCTTCTGTCTAATTTGAATCTTAGAATACCAGAAATAAAGAAATATTCAGGTAACAATTTAAAGAGAAAAAAATAGCTTTATTATTCCTAACGGGAGATGCCGAAAGAAAGAAGGTCATAATCAATCATTATTTTCCAATTTCAAATAATATTTCTCCTTGCTGTAAAAGGACATGCATGTGTTTGACAAACAGAAAAAAAAAAAGCATAAGAATTTAAACATTATCCCCAATAAGCAAGCCTGGGGCGACTGTGACAAGGAAAATGAATTTTTTTGTATTGTGTTTCTGCTTCATATTTTCCCAAATGTTTTTCTTTGCTGCTGTAACATGGAAATGTCTCCACTGTGGAACGAATAAAGGCTTATCTTATCTTATCTAATAAAAAGATATTAGCAGGTTTTACTTAAAAAAATAACAAAAAAGCATCACTAAGCAGTTAGGACGAGGTACATGAACTTTTGATAGTTATACTAAATGTTATTAGAAAGGTGTCAACTATTGTATTAAGATATTTATCTTTTCAAGTAAACCAATGTTTATTTTCTTTTATGAACAGTACCAACTTGCACACAGATACAGTGCTACTCTCTGCAACTACTACTGCCAGACAGGAATTGTCACTGATCTCCTGTGGATGTACGACAACAAATATCTCTGGAATAAATTTAATGCAAATGAATCGAATACTCGGCCAGTTGTTTAGTGATAATAAGGAGTAAATTAATGCACATCCACAAGCTATTAAAAAGCTTTAAATTATACGTTTCTTATTGGACTTGTCCTACAGTAAACACCTGGTTTTTACCTATGGGCATTATTTTATTCAGCTTAAAATAGAACAACCAACCAAACAAATAAATAAAATAACATAAAATGAAGTAAAAAAAGAAAGTGTCTTAGTTATTCCCTTCCAAAAGGCCTTTTAAAGCAAATGCTTTATCCAATCAATTCAGTTAAGAAAGACAAAAGTAGAGCCGAAATGATTCCTCAAGTAACTCGAGTACAAATTATTTGCCTCAATGCTCCATTTAGTCCATTTACATACACAGAGAGCACTGTTTCCCCAAGGACCATTATTACTGACGCACCACCCGCTCAGCGCTCTGGACAGGTAAACACAAAGGACGTTTAAGAATGAAAAATGAAGGAATGTGAAGAAAACAGCAAGGGGTGAGGAGAAGATTCATGCCAAAGAAAACAAAGTTACCAAGATTTGGGAAAATTTCAAACTAAAACAAACAAAGAAAAAATTAATTAGCACACTGTATGGTTTTTTTTTTAGTATACTGGTATTTATTTTTATATTTTGATTTAGATATTCGTGTTTGCTATTTGATGCAATATGGCAATTAAATGCACTAAATGGATTTAGTTTTCACATCAATAAAAATTTTCAATTTTCTGAAAAGGAAACAGAGAATTGTCTTATTTTCTCTTGAATATGTAGTATTTCCATTTAACAAAGGAAAAGTACGTCTTCTCTGATTACTTGATTAATCAATCAATGAAATAATCAGAAGAATACTTTACTAAAATTATCGATAGCTGCAGCCCTACTTCAAAGTGCCCTGCATAGCATTTAGCACATCAGAGTGAACCCCAGAGTTTTGGTCTTTTGACCCATCGTCCCATCTTGAGTGCCATTAGCGCCCATTGATGCCTCTCTTGCTCTCTTGAACCATAGAACCTTTCATACAAGACTAATAGCCAATGGTAAAACCCAGTGAAAATGTTCTGTTCCAAAGCCTCCAGCATTTTGTAAAGTGTACAATAAATTGCATATATATATTTTTATATAAAAATAAAAATTTGCCCCAAAAGAAAAACTAAAATGATCCCAAACATCAATCAATTCAAGTCTACTGATTGGAGCGTCCGATCTCTATCATATTGAAATTTATCCAAATAAAGACCTGAACCCAGGCATCCCAACAATATTCCATTCTTATCACAGGGACAAAAATGGATCCAGAGGGGAACACAGTGTGAAGCCGGAAAACACCAGTCCATTGCACACAGACAGAAATGCACAACTGCACCTAGTGTGTCTAGTGTGGCCACCACCCAAGGAGACATAAAGACATACATACAGGGAACATGCAAAATCATTCAATCATCATTCAACACTAAAGTCAAAAATCGCAGAATACCTGATCTGATAAAGAGTGGGTTTATGAGATGCAAACTCTCCCATTTAATGTTGAATTTTTTGCTGCAATGCTTTAGGGGAAACTCAGGCCTGATTTGGTTTTAATCAGTCACAACTGTCTTACCATGTTGTTTGGAGTGGATTTTCGGATCCAGCTGGTTAAGTGCAATAAAATCCTTGTTCCATTTTTTCACAGTTTCCATCTTCTGCCTCCTGTATGCAGCACACAAAAGGCAATTATTCGTATTATTATAATAATACTGCAATGCATATGATTAAATTCATGAATGAATGTAGGACCAGAGATTAGTTTTTTTCCCTTTCTTTTTTCCCCTCTTTCTATCTGCATTCACAAGAACTTAATGGCAAGCAAAACAAAAACACCCCCGCAATTCCGATGCATTCCACCACTTGGCGGCTGGAAACACGACCAATGCATCCAGAAATAAACGCAATTAGCGTGAACTGAGGTCTTTGCACGGTCTCAGAGCGCAAGATTCAGAAACAGCCTCAGGTACCAATTGCGATCGGCTGTAAAACACTGGCAGCACATGAGCGTTTGTCTAAAATCAGTGATCTCACTGCGGATCCGAGAGGAACTGTGTCGGATATACAGCACCTCCATCTGCGGGCGGCTTTTCACGTTCAGCCCCGTCGCATTCATTTCCCCCATCAACAGCGCGAGCGCATATTTACAGTACACACACAGGCAGCACGCGCGCACACGCTCAAAAAAGCACATGTATGGTAAGAATGTGTAAAGCACAAACCCCGAGCCATTCACACAGCCTCTGCAGCGTTCAGCAGAACGAGGCTCACGCCGACAACTGACCTCATACTGGCGACACGCTGGGGGATGATGGGAAATGTAGTGCTGAATGGAGGCAGAAGTCTCTGCGTCGGTCTTTTCCGGTTTCCGCTGTTTGAAACACAAACATGTTGGATGCCCAAGATTAACTACATTCTTAAATATTTCATATGCATTTTCTGCATAAAATAAACGCTGCGTAGATTTAATTAAATTTGTTTCCAGTGTTACAGAATAAATCATTATATAGTTGTTAGGCCTGTATTTCACACACGAGTATGTATATTATATTGAACGTTCTAATGTCAGAGGCACCTGTACCAAGATTGTCCTGCAGGGTATTATCTGAAAAATATTTTCATTGGCCAGAGATCTCCAGTGTTCGTCTGTAACAAAATATAATGCAAAATCAATCAATATGGCAACCCACTGTCATAGGTCACTTTGAGATACAAACTAGTCTCTGGTGTCACTGACCACACCATCTCTTTTCTAGTTCACACACAAATGCACAGATACTGTATGTAATTTTGGGGGTTGTATTTCACCCCACTCTCGACTCTGTCTCTTATCAGACAGATGGTTTATCTATGAAAAAGTTCTGACTCGGCCCCCTGAATACTTGATTTGAATCAGTAAATACACGCAGGCCTACAAATCTCAAGGTCTATTACTGAAGAAGAGTCCATTACAAATGTTCCCTGCTAATCAGCTGAGACTTTTGTGTAAGTTTTACAAAAATTCAGCTGTTATTTATTTGTATTGTGCTTTTAAAAAGGACATTATCGCAATGCAGTTTTACAGAGATACAGAGGTTATGAAGTTGGAATGTATACGTTTAGTGCCTACAAGCCAGTGGTGACTGTGGCAAGGAAAATGAAATGTCATGAGAAAGAAAAGTTGAGGGGAACCAGATTTAAAAATAATAATAATAATAATAATAATAATAATAAACTAATCACCATCTAGGTGGCACCAAATGTCCATTTATTACTGTTCCATCTTTGCATCCTAATGTATTATAAACTTTTATTTTTTATTTTTTTACTAAACTTATTAATGTGCAAATGTTTAATTTCATAGTTACACCAATCCAGCAAGATCAAGCAGCAAGCACAAAAACGTGTGGCAAGATGTGTATTTATATGAAGTTCTGTGTCAGTGAATGCTGTCTATGATATTAATGTGGACAGAAAATATGACAGTTTGAGCTTTTTTAATATTGTTACTTCTGTACGTCTGGATTTATAGACAACACAATTCATAATGGCATCTATTTATTTGCTGTATCATCTATTTACCTTTAAAAAAAATCAAGCAGTACAGCAACGCCTAGCAAAACACAAAACAAATATCAATTCTAGCTGTGTTTATCTATTAACCTGCACAATAGTACTATATATCTAATAAGGTTTCTCTTACCGTTGGTCTTGATGTAACGTGATGGTAGAGAGCTCAGCACAGCTTGTTATCAGCATTAGGAATCATCAGCCTCTTCTGAGCAGCTCTGTTTAATTGACCTGCTGCTCTGGGTTTCCAGGAGACCTCAGCTCACCAGTGATGTCACGGTCTAAGACAACAATAACCTACAATAACCAGAGCACCTATGAGTCCTTTGTCCAACTTATTTAATCATGAAATAACCCCTGAATGGATGTGTTGCTCAACATACTGTACTTTTTCTACTAGCAAGTGGTTAGTTTCACCTATTAGTATATGTTTTATGCTTCTTGTTATTACAGAGAAAATAATACTTATTTACTACTTTTTAAAACTAATTTGCTTGCATATTCCTCACTTAAATTATTGAAATAAGTAGTGTGTAAATGGACTCTTACATATGGATGTACACCAGTGGAGGAGTACAATGATCCTATCTGCATTTCAAAGAGCTGGTTTCTGCATCTCAGCCATTCTACTCAGGACAAGATGTAAATCTTTAAAAACTACTGTGATCATAGGACTAAGTACAATATGGACAGTGGAAAAACAAATACACACATGCACACACATATATGCACAGAATGATGAAAAAGTCAGGTAACTGTCAGGGGATTTTAAACAGTTCTGGGTGGGAACAAAAATACATTATATAAAGAATATTAATGAAAATATGCATAAATTGATGGATTATGTGCTGAGTACATTCTTACAATTAATTTAGGTACTAAAATGTAATTAAAAAACAAAAGAGGCCTATTGATAACATTGTCCCTGATTTCAATTATTTTAATCTGTAGGGGGAAAAAAAAGAAAAGAATATACTGATTACACCTAATTATTCACAGAGCAGGTGTAATTCAGCAGAATAGCTAAGTAATGCAAAAACATGAATGACCTCAAAATGTGTGATAATGGTTCCTAATACAAAATTTATATGTTTTTAATATGAGTTAGACACAAAATTTCAAGCATAGCAGCCTCTTAAAAAAATTATTTGTATATTCTTGTTTCCATGACTGACTGAACATAATCAAAATATATTTTACCATTTAGATGGCAAGGATACAAACTGTGAAATTTACCAATGCTGCTATACTGTATATCAGTACTGTTAAAACTCTACTTGTACGATCAAATCAGTGGACTGGCACTAACACTTGTATAATGCATATCAGATTATGGGTCCTTGCACCTTGTATGCAGCTCAGCTTGTTTTTTTTGTCAGACTGTTGTAGTATTCTTCATAGTGATGTGTGAGGATCACAGCTCTGTAGTGTTCTCAGCATGAACAGGAAGAAGCCTTTAGGTCACACCTGCTGAGTGCAGGCTTTGATGCTGCAGACTGCCTTTTACTAATAAACTGCCTTTTATTTAGTTGTATTAGGGGTTTTACTTCTCTATGTTTACTTTGATTTTACATAAAAAATTATGCCAAAATAGAGCAAGAAATTTGGGGTGAAAATAGGAAACATATGTATATACATATGACCATGTCAGATTTGTTTTCACAAAAATATTAAGATATGCACAATGTGATTACAATAACAGATGCTGCATATTAGATACACTCAAATGTTTTTGAACACCAAGAAATTAGTTTATAGTTTTAGATAGAATAAAGTACACTGTACATATTAACTGTCCACTTTATTATACCTGTACACATGTTCAATTAGCAACAATGCATAATGATTGCAACTTGCAATTGCAACAATGCATTGCAGATATGCAAGAGCTTAATTTAACAGAATTTTGGAAATATCTCATAATATGGTTACTTTAACCATGTCATTGCTGCTGTTGCTAGATTGGCTAGTTTGAGTTGAGAAACTGCACATCTTTTTTCTTTTTTTTCTTTTTGCAGATAAGAGTTAATATAGTAGGTGTATTTTTTATTTATAAACAGGGTAAAATGGCTTGATTAAACTCTTGACTATAAACATTACTAAAAATTCCCAGCAATTTTGTTGTATTATTACAGAGGACCTTAAATTTCATTTAGGCGGCCCAATTAAACCGTATGTGTGCTGACACTGTGCATACAAACCCTTATCCCTTATCCTTTATTGCCACCAAAGAAATCAGCATGTGTGCGTCTGTTGCCACAAGAGAAATCAACATGCATGTGCATGATAGTGAGCGTGTACCAAGGTGATGCATGTGAAATGGACTGCATGGTCAAAGAAAAGTTTGTGAATGGGAACAGCGTTTGTATTGCAGAGAAAATCATGATTTATTCAAGGACACTCATTTCTCTCTCTCTCACGCACACACACACACACACACACACACACACACACACACACCTTTTTGGACAGTGTATCATTTATAAATCAAAATATTAACATAATTTAAAAATACTATAATCCTTGTGTATTTAAAAATAAACTTGAAATAAAGCAACATAAACAACCTCTACTATTTGTTATTTACACAAATATAACAAACTTGTTCACAAAAGAGCAAAATTATTTGCTCAGACTATTTTAAAAGGTTTTATTGGTGAATGGGATCCTTAATGTATGTTTTAGATCCAGAGTTGTGTCCACCTGCTCAGCTGAGAGCAGTGTATGCCACTGGGCTACAGGTCTGCGTGGGTTTGAGAGCATGTCTGCCCAGTGCCGCAGCTGGTTTCCTGTGGCATCACATCCAAGGAAGATTTTCCCAATGGCATCATTCCTGCTCATTTTATCATGATCCCACACAGAGATCACCAACTGCACTCTCTGTAAATACAAAAACTATTATATCATTATATACACATGAAATAAACACAATGATTAATGATGGATAACTGCTTTTCCTAAACAATTTCCTTAACATTTACATTGCACATAACATCAGGAGATTTCACAGAGCATGGATGTTCTACTCAAGTCATGCAAACAGATAGATACACAAAGTACAACACCAATTTCAAATAAAGTTATAAATAAGTTGTGTTAAATTTAAATAAAACCAGAATGCAATGATTTACAAATTTCATAAAACCACATTTTATGCACAATAGAACATAGAAAACATATGAAATGTTTACATGGAAGAAATTTACAATTTTAAGGGAGAAATAAGGTCATTTTGGTACAAAAAGCCTCAAACAAAAGCCTCAAAAAGTTGGGACAGGACAACTGTTGATGTTAATAAAATTAAATAGTTGGAGCAACATTTTGCAATTAATTAAGTTAATTAATAACATGTCAGTGATTTTATTAGGTATAAATATTTTGTATTAGAGATTCTCAGAAGTAAAGATGGGTAGAGTTGTGAAATATGTGAAAGACCGTGTCTACAAATTGAACAATTTCAGAATAATGTTCCTCAACATAAAATTGCAAAACAGTTGAATATCTCATAATTTACAGCATAAATTTACTCAAAAGTTTTAAAGAATCTGGAGAAATCTCTGTGCAAAGAAGAGATAAAGGTGAAAATCAATGAATGCAAGTGATCTTTAGACCCTCAGGCGGCACTACATTTAACACAATCATGATTCTGAAATGGAAATCAGGGCATGGGCTCATTAACACCTCAAAAAATCGTTGCCTGTGAACACAGTTTGCCATGTCAAACACAAATTCTGGTTAAATCTCTATCCTGCAAAGACGTCATGTGGGAACATGATCCAGAAATGCTGCC
Source organism: Silurus aristotelis (assembly GCF_946808225.1). Lineage (NCBI taxonomy): Eukaryota > Metazoa > Chordata > Actinopteri > Siluriformes > Siluridae > Silurus > Silurus aristotelis. The sequence goes on from NC_139580.1 coordinate 14,707,683, forward strand.
ATCCTCTCTGGCCAAAGCTTATTTAAAATGTACTGAGGCAAAGTGGAAAACATCTGTGTTCAGACAAATCTAATTTTGTATTACTTTTTGAAAACCATGGACCTCCAGACTAAAGAGGAGAGGGATCTCTGATGGTATGGGAATGCATAAGTGCCTGTGGAACAGGTAGCTTGCACATTTGGAAAGGCTCCATTGATGCTGAACAGTATATTAAGGTTTATAGCAACAAATGTTTCCATCAAGAAAACTTCTTTATCAGGAAGGGCCCTGCATATTTGAGCAAGACAATTCTAACCGCATACTGCATCTAATACAATAGCATGATTTAGCAATCGAAGAGTCCAGGTGCTGAACTGGCCTGCCTGCAGTCTAAATCTTTTACCATTTGCATACATTTGGCACATAATGAAACAAAAAATATAACAAACAACACATAGAACTGTTAAGCTGCTAGAATCCTGTATTAGACACGTATGGGACAACAGTCCTCTCCCAAAAAAATTTGCAACTGGTCTCCTCAGTTTCCAGAATATGGACAGAAGACGTGATGCTACACAGTGGTAAACATGCCGCTGTCCCAACATTTTTAAAACCTGTTGCAGCCATTAAATTCAAAATGACCATATTTTTTCTGAGTTTAAACATTTGATAGGTTTTTGTTTTATTGTGAATAGAATATGGATTTATGAGATTTGAAAATCATTTTATTTTGTGTTCATTTACATTTTGCACAGTGTCCCAACTTTTTTTGGAATTGGGGTTGTACAATAAGTTATGGTAGGCTATCTTATCTTAAAAACATTTACTTGTTCCAAAATGCTCAAAGATTTGAACTTAGATTTTGAAATTTTACAATTTAGTTGAGTTCTACAGTTTAAAAAATCACCTACATCTTTGGAAAAAATATATAAATAAAAAGAATAAGCTGGAAGCATCACATATTGCATGTTTCTCATCGTTGAATGTTATTGTATATATATGTATGTATATTGATGACACTGAAGACATTGTGTCAAATTTATACAAGGCTGTATATAAAAAGAAAAAGCCTATGTGTGATAAACAAAACCAAAATAGTGACACACCTGAATCTGCTCAAATGGCACATCAAATGTGAAAGATTCATTGAAGTAAGGATTCAGTGTTTGCTTCTTCACTGATGTTTTCTTTTTCTTCCACTTCTTCCTGTCCAGAACCAACTGGATTTTGACATATGGATCTACAAAACATTCATGTACAGATACATTATTGTCATTAAATAATAACAATTATTGATTATTTGTGTATCTTGATCAATTTGCATTTAAGAACATGATCATTAACTAACCAGAAGCACCTCCAATGTCCATTGACTTCAAATTCTTGGCTTCCAGAATCACCACAGTAAGTTTACTTGCAGTGGGGACATAACGCAGGGAGAAGCAAATCTCACCCAGATGTTCATTCTGTAAAAGATTTACATTTTAAATACACCCATTACCTTGATATCAGGCTTTGTGCATGCCACATGATAAGATAGAAATATTATTAGTATTTTCTCCCAAGACAGAACTGTAATATTGGTCTTAAAGAGGGTATATTTTATTTAATTAACAATGTCAAAGATCTGCCTACCGGCAGTTTAGCTAAAAAACAACCACAGACCATTTCCTATAGCCATTTAACTATTAGTTTACTCACCACTTAGTGCTTCACAAAAAAAACATTTTAAATTCATTGCCTGTATCTTGCTCCATAAAGCTTATTGTATAATGGTGTTTAATATTTTGTTTGGCACATTATGATATATTGTGACAAATTGTAATATATAATTTATATTCTTGTTATATCAATAATCATTAACACTTTTAGGCTTGTTAGGTTCAAAATGAAACGTGTTTTAAAATACATTTACTGAAATGCCTGGCTGAAGCAATATAACATATTTAGTCTTCATAAAGTAAAAGAAAGAAAATAACGTTTGTCTGCAACATTACAATATGCCCCCCAAAAAAGAACCAACAACAGAGGATGAAGGTAAAATTCCTCAAACTTTCTAAGCCCAATGTACCTCATGTTTTGAGGGTGCATTTAGGTCTCTCCATTCCTCAATCACATGGTTCCAGTCTACAGTTGAGAGCTCCAGCCTCAGCTCACCAATCACATCATGCTTGGAGAATCTGTTGAAGTCGTACACTTGCATCACAAGTGTAGACTCACTAAGATCCTTCTGAGATATCTAAACACATAATTGCCACACATGAGAGAAAAAAAACTAGAAAAAAACAGGATACAATCAAATGTAGCCATTTCATTTACCAAGCATGTGTGTGTTTACCAATTCATGTTAATTTAGTTTAAGACAGTTGCTAAACTTCATTGAGGGCCATATGCCAAAAGTAAATGTTGCATTATACGAAATAGATTTGCCATGGTTTCCCTGATTTACGATTTCATTATATTTAAAAATGAATAAAATACACAGAAAACATTATATTATAACCTACTTAACTAATATGTTTAATTTTCAAGGTTTTTCAGTTCAATGAAACTATAAGTTTATAGCATAGAAACTATAACAATAATACTTATACAATAAAATATAGAAAAATATCCCATTTTAAGTACAGTAAAGTTACTCGTTAAAGTTAATTAAACTAAAAGACTGCACACAGAGGTAGGGACTGCCAAAGATTCTGCAGCCTAATTATATAAAACAAAAAATGTTATGTCGTGTTCATTTTAAATTAGAAATAAAGATCTATGCAAATGACACCACCCATTTTTCATCTTCTTATATATGGCATAACATGCCAGATCACAGGTCACTATGGGCCCTAGTGTGTACATCTTTGGACTACATGTGAAAAAAAATTATGATTACTGATAAATACCTGATATTTAAAGTGTTCATTGAACACTGGGTTTAGAGTTTTTCTAAACACTTTGGTCTCAAAGGTTTTGGACTTGGGACGGATAAAAACTTTTACATAAGGATCAGATGTTCCTGAGGAATCCATAGCCATTAACGCTGCAGCTTCTTTCACTCCAACATTTATCTGAAATAACAATCACAGTATTATTATACTATGTGTATGATTTTTAAAAGATGTGGTGTCTACGTTACACCCGAAACATATCCCTGAATATGGACGAATATAAGTGATAATATGATTACTGATAATACTTATTCAGACTTGCAACTCGCATCTGCAGTGCGAGTCTCTAAATTAAGCCAATATATTCACACATAATTAAATGGATCAGATGGACCTCTGAGCGTGCTGCATTGTACTCCAGGGAATATAACAGTTTTCCTCTTGGCTGGTTAAGTGATCCATAGTCTGCATCCCCCGTTTCAGGCTGCACCTGCCGATCAAATAAATTGTCCAATCAGAAAAGTTAACACCCATAAACTCCCCTGGGTGAGTCTATCTGAAAGCGTAAAATGTCCATTCACTCACCAGCGCTCCTGTACTGTTACCATTCAGTCCCTTCAGACTGATCTTCTGATTCTGCTTCTTTTTCTTCTTCTTCCCTTTGCAGCAGCACTTTATGCAGCAGCACAGCACACAAATTAAAAGCACCAGGAGAATCAGGGCAATTATGGCATAAATGGCCCATCTTGGCACTAGAAGGGTTATGAAAGATTTCTGAAGGTTTATCCTTAATATTGAACAGGCAGGGCAAACAGACTGGTGTTGCTGTAAGCAGCACTATGACATGCATGCGAAGAATTAGGCAAGAGCACAGCCAGGAGGATTATAGTGAGATAAACTTGCAGCATGTGAAAAGTGAGAGGTAAGAAATGTGCCTTGGGAGTGAAATTAGATATGCTGCATGGAACAGGTGCCTCCATCCTCAGTAAGAAAGTGACGAAGGTTGATTGTGGGGGGCAGTTAGCAGAGCTGAAGAGGCAAACGGTTTGCAATACTCACATGGGATCTTGTCCAACAGAGAGGGCAGTAACCCGGGGTAGGCAGTGGTCGAGTTGGTAGGCAATGTAGTGAGATTGACTGAAGTGACTGATGATGGCAATATAGTAACTGAGGTTGGAGGTGTAGTGACTGCCATCGCAACAACAGAGACTGATTTTGAAGTTATGTTGATTGAAGATGAAGTTATGTTGATTGAAGATGAAGTTATGTTGATTGAAGATGAAGTTACGTTGACTGAGGTTGGAGTCACAGCCATTGAAGCATTGGTGCTTGAGTTGTTTAATGTAGAATTTAAGGCCATGGCTGGTGTGTCAAAACGAAGATCTAAAGCTCACAGTAAATATAAAGATGAAACATAAGCCATGCAAGTCATCTGACTGATAGAACTGTTATGCAATACTGCTCTCTAATGGATAAAATGCTAACTACACTAAACAGAGCTTCTTTCCACAGTTATTTTGTTTTATTTCTTTGAGTAACTATTATTCAAATAAATAGCAAGAAATTAGGGATTTACACAAAAAGCGTTATGTGTTCCATAAATAAAGCAAGTGTAAAGAAAAACTTTAGCTGTCATGGCAGATTAGACATTAAGCCACCACCATAGTTAAACAACTGTATGGAATGTTGACAACTGATGCAAAGCTCTATTAAACAGGGTGTGCTGCAGAGATAACATTCTTTCACAATTAAATATTTCCTTATAAAATAGAGAATTGTGGATACAAGGATTGAGCATAATAATAGTGTATTTGTCACTGTTGAAAAAAGAAAACTCTATTAATTTGTGTTACATTTACATTTGCATGCTGTGAACTTTTAACCTGGTACACTGCATAAGACAATAGCAATTATTTTCTTGTGTAAACTTGAATTATTATAAGTACGTTTTGTCGGTAAACCAAAAGACTTTGGAAACAATGATAACAATGCCTCTAACTAATGCAAACCTAAAGTTAAAACATCACTAAGCTACCTTGCTAAAAGTTATGAAGCTTCAGATCATTACTAGAATTAAAAAAAGATCTACATTTTCACAGACACACACACACACACACACACACACACACACACACACACACACACACACACACACACACATACATACATACATACATACATATATATATATATATATATATATATATATATATATATATATATATATATATATATATATATATACATACATATATGTATATATATATATATATATATATATATATATATATATATATATATATATATATATATATATATATATACATACATATATGTATATATATATATATATATATATATATATATATATATATATATATATATATATATATATATATATATATATATATATATATATATATATAATAACTCACTTTTGCAGAATCCTAGCAAAGGTTTTGATCCCAGTATGGCTGAATCTACACTTCAAAACAGCTAATGGAGTGAGGAAGGAAGCTGCTTTCCGTAGCAAAGCCCAATCAGCCCAACAGACACAACATGGCTTGTTAGCTTGTAAAGGCTGGTGGCATTTACTTTTAATATTTTATTGTCAAAATGTAAAACTTTTTTTCTGGAGAAGATTTCAGCTGTCGTCACGCCCTTGTAGGAGCATTTGCTCAGTTAAAATAATCATAAAAAGAGTTTTTAAATTGTTTGGACAAATTGATTGTCAATGTAAGCACTTGCCAAAAGTACAACAGTAATGTAACCCAGAGTCACATCCAGAAAATTAAAATATAAAGCTTACCTTACACACTTTCAGATATTCAAATTTCCTCCATTTTATTCCACCCAGAGAAGGCTGTAGATTTACAGTTAAGCACATTGGCATTAACAACATTCTAAACAAAATGGTGAAAAGTAACCAAGCCATGGAGGCTTTTACTCCTGAGTCACTTGCCACACCTCATCTTCACACACTGTGCACTCAGAGGCTGAGCTATGTGAGGTGGAACCTTTCACGAAAATACAGATAAGGTGATGAATAAGAAAATAATACACAGCAGATCTAAGAAGAAATGGAAATGAAGATACAAGTGAATAAATGAAGCAAACACCTCATCAGAGTTGTCACTGTAGAAGTACAAACACAGTTATGATTCCCTCCCATATATTTACATTTGAGGTGGAAATATGAACAGAAACCAGTTCTCTGTAAATATTGTGTATTGACACGTTAAGAAATACTGTCTAAGCTTCAGTCTGATGATTTTTATAAACTGAATTTGTTGCTCATGCTTCATAGATTTGTATTAGAAATATTTGAAAAACACACTGATTACAGTGGTCTTATAACTAGGGCTGTTAATAGATTCAAATATTTAATCGCAATGTCACATTTCTATCTTTTCTAAATGTACTTAAATTAATTTTTTCAAGTAATTTCTAATACTCTAATCAACATGGGCATGGACAAATATGGATGCTTTATGCAAATGTATGCTTATCATTAGTGAAACTAAACTCAACATAGAGCATGAAGACAAAATATTCTTGTAGATTTTTTAAATAATGGTGTTTTAAGGTACGTAAATCATCAAGACACCAAACAGAAATTTTGCTATGTTTCCACACAGGCGGTTTTTATTGCCGGATGTGTGCATCATAACAGATTTTGGTGCTTGATTTGAGCCTTGCTGCATCAGTAAAACAAATGTATAGTGATTTTTTGGTGTTTTTTTTTATTTTTATATCTGAGTAAAGAAAAGACTTTGTGAATAAATGTTTGTTGCGTTAAAGTTTTTAATTTCACCTTTAATTTATTTATTTATTTATTTTTAAATGGTCAAACAGACCATTTAAATGTGCCAAATCAAATATGCGGATCACAAATGAAAATTTCATACCGGATCGGTCGAGGCCCGGGTTAACAACGACCGCCACAGGTATCGTTAGCCGACAGGGTACCGGTGGAAATTGGGCTACTGTTGGCCGAAGGAGGAGAAGGAGTGGAGGAAGACGTCTACAGAGACGGCGGGAAAAGGAGCAGTGTAGGAGAGTAGAGGTTCGGGTTGGTACTTTAAATGTTGGTACTATGACGGGTAAAGGGAGAGAGATAGCTGATATGATGGAGAGGAGAAAGGTAGATATGCTGTGTGTTCAGGAGACCAAGTGGAAAGGGAGTAAGGCCAGGAACATTGGAGGTGGGTTTAAACTGTTTTATCATGGTGTGGATGGAAAGAGAAATGGTGTAGGGGTGATTCTGAAGGAAGAGTACAGTAAGAGTGTAGTGGAGGTGAAGAGAGTTTCTGATAGGGTGATGATCGTGAAGGTGGAGGTTGAAGGGATGATGATAAATGTCATCAGTGCCTATGCTCCACAAGTTGGCTGTGAGATGGAGGAGAAGATAAGATTCTGGAGTGAATTAGATGAAGTGGTAGATGGTGTACCTAGGAAAGAACGATTGGTGATTGGGGCAGACTTTAATGGGCATGTAGGTGAAGGGAACAGAGGTGATGAGGAGGTGATGGGTAGGTATGGTTTCAAGGAGAGGAATGTGGAAGGGCAGATGGTGGTAGATTTTGCTAAAAGGATGGAAATGGCAGTGGTGAACACGTATTTTAAGAAGAAGGAGGATCATAGGGTGACGTATAAGAGTGGAGGAAGGTGCACACAGGTGGATTATGTTCTGTGTAGGAGATGCAACCTGAAGGAGATTGGAGACTGTAAGGTGTTGGCGGGGGACAGTGTAGCTAGACAGCATCGGATGGTGGTCTGTAGGATGGTTTTGGAGGCAAAGAAGAAGAGGAGGAAAGTAAGGATTGAAAGAAGAATAAGATGGTGGAAACTGAAGGAGGAAGAGTGTAGTGTGAGGTTCAGGGAAGAGGTCAGACAGGGGCTTGGTGGTGGTGAAGAGGTGCCGGATGATTGGGCAACTACTGCAGGAGCGATGAGGGAGGCAGCTAGAAAAGTACTTGGTGTGACATCTGGAAATAGAAAGCAAGACAAGGAGACGTGGTGGTGGAATGAGGAAGTGCAGGAGAGCATTAGGGGAAAGAGGTTGGCAAAACAGAAGTGGGATCGACAGAGTGATGAGAAAAGTAGGCAGGAGTACAAGGAGATGCGGCAGCAGGTAAAAAGGGATGTGGCGAAAGCCAAGGAAATGGCATATGAGGAGCTGTATAAGAGGTTGGACACTAAGGAAGGAGAAAAGGATTTGTACCGATTGGCCAGGCAGAGGGACCGAGCTGGGAAGGATGTACTGCAAGTTAGAGCAATAAAGGATGGAGAGGGAAATGTGTTGACTAATGAGGAGAGTGTGTTGAGAAGATGGAGGGAGTATTTTGAGCAGCTGATGAATGAGGAAAATCAGAGAGAGAGAAGGTTGGAGGATGTGGAGTTGGTGAAGCAGGATGTAGATAGGATTAGTAAGGAGGAAGTGAGAGCAGCGATTAAGAGGATGAAGAATGGAAAGTCGGTTGGACCAGATGACATACCGGTAGAAGCGTGGAGATGTTTAGGAGAGATGGCAGTGGAGTTTTTAACCAGATTGTTTAACAGGATTCTGGAAGGGGAGAGGATGCCTGAGGAATGGAGAAGGAGTGTGCTGGTACCGATCTTTAAACATAAGGGAGATGTGCAGACCTGCAGTAACTACAGGGGAATTAAGTTGATCAATCACACCAAGTTATGGGAAAGAGTAGTGGAAGCCAGGCTGAGAGAAGAGGTGACCATCTGTGAGCAACAGTATGGTTTCATGCCGAGGAAGAGCACCACAGATGCCTTATTTGCTTTGAGGATGTTGATGGAGAAGTATAGAGAAGGACAGAAGGAGCTGCATTGTGTATTTGTGTTTGCAATGTTTGCAGATGATATTGTGATTTGTGGTGAGAGTAGAGAGCAGGTTGAGAAGAGCCTGGAGAGGTGGAGATATGCGCTTGAGAGAAGGGGAATGAGAGTCAGTAGGAGTAAGACAGAGTACATGTGTGTGAATGAGAGGGAGGGCAGTGGAGTGATGCGGTTGCAGGGAGAAGAGGTGGAGAAGGTGGAGGAATTCAGGTACCTGGGGTCAACAGTGCAAAGTAATGGAGAGTGTGTTAGAGAAGTAAAGAAAAGAGTGCAGGCAGGGTGGAGTGGGTGGAGAAGAGTGACAGGAGTGATTTGTGATAGTAGGGTATCTGCAAGAATGAAAGGGAAAGTTTATAGGACTGTGGTGAGACCTGCGATGTTGTATGGATTAGAGACAGTGGCATTGAGTAAAAGACAGGAGATGGAGCTGGAGGTAGCAGAGCTGAAGATGTTAAGGTTTTCGTTGGGAGTGACGAGGATGGACAAGATTAGAAATGAGTTTATTAGAGGGACAGCACATGTAGGATGTTTTGGTGACAAGGTGAGGGAGGCGAGATTGAGATGGTTTGGACATGTGCAGAGAAGGGACACGAATTATATTGGTAGAAAAATGCTGAAGATGGAGCCACCAGGTAGGAGGAAAAGAGGAAGGTCAAGGAGGAGGTTCATGGATGTGGTGAGGGAAGACATGCAGGTAGTTGGTGTGAAAGAGGCAGATGTAGAGGACAGGGTGGTATGGAGACGGATGATCCGCTGTGGCGACCCCTAATGGGAGCAGCCGAAAGAAGAAGAAGAAGAAGAAACAGAAATACGCACTGCATTAATATACACTGGATATATGCAGTTGCTTTTCTACATAATTTTGTTTTAAAATGTATTTATGTAATTGTTACCCTGTATGTATTTTTAATGTTTTGTATTTATTTTAGCCCTACTTCCCTTTCCTTAAGTGGTTATTCCACTTGTCAGGCTGCCATTGTAAATAAGAACCTGTTCTTAATGACTTGCCTGTAAAAATAAAGGTTAAATTAAAAAGTAAATAAAAAAATTTATCACGTGTTAATATAATCAATGCCGTTAAAATAAAATTGCGTTAACATTGCGTTATTAATGTGTTAATTTTGACAGCCCTAATTATAACAAAACAACTGAAAAGGAAATTGGAAAGGTTGCAAATAAATCTCAAAATATCTAAAAGATTTTTTTGATATATTGCATTTCATGGAATACTTTTGGACATTCTACTATGATGGTTTTCACTGTTGATATCAGTGTCCTCTACATTCTTCTCCAGCTTTGTGAAAGGCCGGTAGTTTCATTTACATATCTGATTAAATCAAATAATTAAAAAAAAGTTGCTGTTACAGTTTCACAGCATGCTCTATATTTCAGTGGGTCACAAACAGATTGTTGAATAATACAAACCTCATTAAAGCTGTTCTGGTTTTGGATTGCATTATCAGCCTTTTTCACTAGTGACTTGAATTGGTCTAGTGTGTTCTGATGGTGGGAAGGTTGGGAATAAGATGCTCTGTTAGACCAGTATATATTTACTGTACAAATTGTTAGAGCTTGACCAATATTTGAATATCTGCATTATGTTCATGAAATGTAATCTGTACAGTTAGGTTTTGTGAAATTATTGTACAGGTGAGTTGGTCCCTGGGAGTATCGTGACCAACTAATATAAAAAAATTCAGCAAAACAAATATAAAATGCCAAGCAAAAGAAACAAACTATGTTCCAGAGCCAGGGTTGAGGTGTCAACAAACAAGGACTCTATTCAGCAGAAAAACCCCAAAACACAGTGAAAGTACAATCATTATATACCATCTTCCAACTATTACCTCTTCTCCACCAATATCTCTGAACACCCAGCTTCTTTCCAATTTAATAAAATAACAGTGGCAAAAACATCCATCACTCATCCAAAAAAAAAGTATCATGCAATCAATTGGTGCGATTAAGTGACCTGTTCATGGCCTGTTCTAGCATGGGAACCACCTCAAAACCTGAACATTCTTCTGACACGTTTATTACTCATGACAAATCACCTCCTTAGACGTTCAGAGCAGGTGCATTGTGTTTACTGATGCTTCACATTAATCACTTGCTGTAAAAATGCTGATTTATAACACATGATTGAAACACATAATAATGCAAAAGGTTAAAAGGTGGAAATGAACCTGGTTAGGAGTTTGAGAATGTGTGCAAATGTCTTACAAATAAAAATTAAAAAAAGACTGTGAAGGAAAGTTTGGACTGTTCAGGCTTGATGTGTAGATTTATCCTTGTCTTGTCTAAACTGTTCGTTTGTCTAAAATCACGTTAGACATCATTATATACAGTAGAAAGCGTGTGTGTGTGTGAGTCGGGGGTTTGACCCGTTTGCTGGTTAAAGCTATGGTGAGCTCAAGTGTGTTCACGGGGAGGAACATGTGGGTTCAGTATCACAGCTCACACACACGCGGTAATGGAGGAATCGCCACTTATAGGAATATGTGACGGTACACTCGATAAAAAGAAAGACACTTATTATTACACAAATAAAATTGGAGGATGTCCGGTAAGAGCGAGATTTTAAATGTCTCCTTTTAGCCGTAGAAAAGAGTGCTAGCTACAGCTACAACATGGGTAACGTTGCTAGCTAGCTGTGTCTTAGCATTGCTATTAACTCAGTGGTGTAACATGGGGTAGATTTAACACGCAGTTTCGTCCAGTTGTAGGAAATCTGCCATCATTTTCCACAAAGAAGCTATAAATCACAATCTAATACCTACAGGATTCAAGGTGTATGGGGATGAAGTTATAAATAAACAGTGGATTTTTTAGGTTTCTACACACCCACAGGAGTAAACACGTTAGTGCTGGGTTTATATGTGGATTATGTATATCTGTGGTGTGATCAGATTTTAAAGAAAAAATAATATAAAGTTAAAATAACGTAATTCGACGTCTTATAAAGGTTTAGACACTCTGGTTTCTGGTTTGGTCAGTAGTCGTGTGGTTATATTCATGTTCTGTGGGGTTTGAAGAAACCTGGTTCGAGTCCTGCTTTATTTAAACCTACATAATCTTTTCCTCGGATTACACTGAAGCTCGAACTTTACATTGCATACACAATAATATGATGATTCACATCCAGTAATGAAAACAAATGAAACAACTTCACACTTTTTTAATAAGTTCAGTGAACTGGATTAATACATTTCAGCTCCACTTTCATCTGTTCACTCATAAACCATAAACAGCAAGTAGTCACAGAGGTTACAGATAAATATTGTCTTTTAGATAAATGTGTTTTAGGTCATATTAGTATTATATTAATTTTATATTGACTGTCTTGCTATACTAACGTGCATTATTTCTATCCCAACAGGATCTGATGCCTGGTGTATCTAACGTACATCATCAGTGCACGCTTTGTGGTGGGTTCCTTAGTCATGTTGTGCAAATATACTGCCCCCTTGCGGTGTCCCCATTTCACCGCACCATTAATGTATTTGCCTGCACCTCTCCACAGTGTCAGTGCAAACCAGAAAGGTGAGCTAACAGTTCCTGTTTATTGGAAAGTTAGTTGTTTGGTGCGTTTTTCAAGGTAAAGGTTTTATTCTTATGGATTGTTCCTGTGCTTAGCTGGAAAGCGCTCCGTTCACAGTGTTTGGAGTCTGAGATAAAAGAGCCTTCACAGTGTCAGATTTCCGATAGAACACCAGTTTCCACCACAGACTGGTGTGACGAAGCGGATGACTGGGGAATAGACTCCGAGGAGAATGTGGGCAATGAGCAGACTCTTACAACTCTGCTTGAGACAGACACCCTTGCAGCAAGCCTGGAAGTCAGCAGTAGGCTTCAAGACCTCTGTATAAACGTGTCAACGGGTGTTGAAGCGGCCAGACCACCTACAGATACTCCCACCTTTCAGACCTTCTACATCTCTGTGGTGGAGGAGACAGATCTTGGGGGCCAGAATGATCTGGATCATGCTAATGAACTTCTGAAGGCGTATGAGGAGAGGGAGGGTGTGGCTGTCAGGGAGATTGCATGGTAAGAATAGGTTTGTTGTTGCTTGCTTGCTTGTTTGTTTGTTTGTTTGTTTGTATAAGTCTTCACAGTCCCCTGTGATGGACTGATTATTTTATCCAGGGTGTAATCCATCCTTGCACTCTCTATTTCCTGGGATAGAAAACAGAGAAAGAAGTTGCTTATAATAGACATATTTGCAACATTCAGTGGTCAATGTGAGTTTTTTTTTGTACATTTATTTTAATTATTAATAGGGTGAAGAATATAAGCATTAATTTTCAATGTTTCTTCACTGCATCTTAAAAGGTTCATGTTAACTTAAGGATTGACTGCTAATTTTTAGAACCATGTTGCCTTAGTGGTTTCGATGTGATTACTACTGCTTGCCTTAAGGTCGAGCAAATAAGGAAAGAGTTGATGATTGAAAAAAATAAAACAGCTAACTTTGGACTTGCTCCTGATTTTCCTTCAGGCTGATTCATTTTATACAAAAGAAGAACCACAAGCCAAAATTAGTGCTCTTCTCTGAAGAAGACCAATCACTGGGATGAACTTAATTCTCCTTTTGATGTCACAGAGACTTTGGACCCCACTCACATCTCGGTGGAGTTCATATTAATCAGAGGGTCTGGCTTTCCTCCGAGTTCAAACAGAACTTTTGCATTTGAACTCAATTGAATGAAGCTGACAGCTATTTTATCCTTGAATATGTTTGAGCCACGATTGCATACAATGACATCATCACCTGAACTTTTATTAAGATCATCAGTCTTAGAAATAGTTTTAGAAATAATTAAATAATGTCATGTTGAACCAGTTATACTTTTTTGTTTGTTTTTTTTTCCATTCCAAAAACTGTATTTATCTTAGATATGACTTTATGTCTCTAATATATATACAGTGAGGAAAATAAGTATTTGAACACCCTGCTATTTTGCAAGTTCTCCCACTTAGAAATCATGGAGGGGTCTAAAATTGTCATCGTAGGTGCATGCCCACTGTGAGAGACATAATCTAAAAAAAAAAAATTCAGAAATCACAATATATGATTTTGTAACTATTTATTTGTATGATACAGCTTCAAATAAGTATTTGAACACCTGAGAAAGTCAATGTTAATATTTGGTACAGTAGCCTTTGTTTGCAGTTACAGAGGTCAAACGTTTCCTGTAGTTTTTCACCAGGTTTGCACACACTGCAGGAGGGATTTTGGCCCACTCCTCCACACAGATCTTCTCTAGATCAGTCAGGTTTCTGGCCTGTCGCTGAGAAACACGGAGTTTGAGCTCCCTCTAAAGATTCTCTACTGGGTTTAGGTCTGGAGACTGGCTAGGCCACGCCTGAACCTTGATATGCTTCTTACAGAGCCACTCCTTGGTTATCCTGGCTGTGTGCTTCGAGTCATTGTTATGTTGAAAGACCCAGCCTCGACCCATCTTCAATGCTCTAACTGAGGGAAGGAGGTTGTTCCCCAAAATCTCGCAATACATGGCCCCGGTCATCCTCTCCTTAATACAGTGCAGTCGCCCTGCCCCATGTGCAGAAAAACACCCCCAAAGCATGATGCTACCACCCCCATGCTTCACAGTAGGGATGGTGTTCTTGGGATGGTACTCATCATTTTTCTTCCTCCAAACACATTTAGTGGAACTATGACCCAAAAGTTATATTTTGGTCTCAACTGACCACATGACTTTCTCCCATGACTCCTCTGGATCATCCAAATGGTCATTGGCAAACTTAAGACGAGCCTGGACATGTGCTGGTTTAAGCAGGGGAACCTTCCGTGCCATGCATGATTTCAAACCATGACGTCTTAGTGTATTACCAACAGTAACCTTGGAAACGGTGGTCCCAGCTCTTTTCAGGTCATTGACCAGCTTCTCCCGTGTAGTTCTGGGCTGATTTTTCACCTTCCTTAGGATCATTGAGACCCCACGAGGTGAGATCTTGCATGGAGCCCCAGTCCGAGGGAGATTGACAGTCATGTTTAGCTTCTTCCATTTTCTAATGATTGCTCCAACAGTGGACCTTTTTTCACCAAGCTGCTTGGCAATTTCCCCGTAGCACTTTCCAGCCTTGTGGAGGTGTACAATTTTGTCTCTAGTGTCTTTGGACAGCTCTTTGGTCTTGGCCATGTTAGTAGTTGGATTCTTACTGATTGTATGGGGTGGACAGGGGTCTTTATGCAGCTAACAACCTCAAACAGGTGCATCTAATTTAGGATAATAAATGTAGTGGAGGTGGACATTTTAAAGACAGACTAACAGGTCTTTGAGGGTCAGAATTCTAGCTGATAGACAGGTGTTCAAATACTTATTTGCAGCTGTATCATACAAATAAATAGTTTTAAAATCATACATTGTGATTTCTGTATTTTTTTTTTTAGATTATGTCTCTCACAGTGGACATGCACCTACGATGACAATTTCAGACCACTCCATGATTTCTAAGTGGGAGAACTTGCAAAATAGCAGGGTGTTCAAATACTTATTTTCCTCACTGTATATATTTTGTTTAGCTGTAAAGGTGAAGGAGGGGACGAGGCATATGAAAAAAACAAAGCCAAACATGGAGATGCAGTCTTCTCCAGTTTCATGAAGAAAATCTCGATCTGTCCAGAGCAAGTGCTTCGGTGAGTGTAATGAGGTGGATAATAGGCAGAACTTTGGCGATAAACTAAAAAACTATCAGCATCCTCTGTTCAATGAATTGAGTACTAGTGCAGTCATTTCCTTTAGTATACTAATGAGGTCCGGATTTCAGTTCCCATGGAGAACTCTTGCATCAAAGCGATTTAATGCAAGTTAATTTAGGGTAGCAGAAAACAGACTATGGGAATTACAGGAATTATTATTAATGAGGCATGGAAAATGAATGGACCTCTACAATGTTTTGCAGTCAGAAAGATTAGATAGCACTGACTAATCGTTTTTCATTAGCAAATAGTATGACCCTGTTTTTTTGTTTGCATCGTTAATTAAATTAAAGTTTTTTACACAATAAGCCGTTGACCCCATGTGGGCATTACATTAGATGAAAGAACACAAAAATAAACAAAAACTGAGTGCAACCTCAACTACACCAGACAGTTATAGCAGACTTTTTTTTTTAATTTGTGGCATTACAGTAATAGTGGCGTAAAAATAAATAATGATTTCCAGAGCTGAACGATTTGACAGTCATTTGTATGTGTTTTGGTAGTATGTAGTGATGCAATGTGTTCTTTTTTTTTCTTTTTTTCCAGACAAAGTATGGGTGCATGTGTTTTGGTTCATATTATTGTTCAATTAATTGTTTTAGGGGTTTTTTTTGTAGATTTAGTAGCAGTTGATATTGTCTTTAACCAAGCATTTGTGTACACATTTTTTCTCACTTACAAAGTGTTTGCTGCAGTACCTTGCAGTCGGCTTTCTTTTGATTGTCATCATTCATTAAGAAACAAGTCCAATTGTCATTTCATCCAGTGTGTTCATATGGAGTCAGACTGATACCACTATCAGTACCAATTTACCCTTAGTTACATGTTTTGCTTTTGGATCTTACAGATACAGTTGGAGCGGGACACCATTATTTATAATGGAACCTCCTTCAAACATAAATCAGATGGTGCCTCCTTGTGCACACTGCGGCAGTCCTAGAGTTTTTGAATTTCAGTTAATGCCAGCACTGGTCAGTTTGCTGCGCAGTACACAGCTAAGTTCAGGTTTGTCTGATGAAATCTATATAGTGTTTTTTTTTTTTTTTTTTTTTTTACTTTATATTTGAACATTTTGATCACACTGCTTCTAGTGTGAAACTTTCGTCAGAATTTATGATTTATTTACTGTTTATGTTTGCTTTTTAAATCCCCGCTAGTAATGTGTAAAGAACAGCAACAATAAGATTAGGAATTTATGCTTCCACTTATACTCATTTAGAAACAAACTGCTTACATATTACAACGTTTCCTTTGAACTTTGGCATTCCTCTTTCAAGGAAATTACACTAAAATGCAAAACACACCAGATTAGAAATTCCATAAATGTTTAAAATGTTAACATGTGTGTTGTATAGACTGGTGATTAACTCTATTCTCTCTTTTTTTTTGGCCTCTACAGAGCTTGCAGTTGAGTTTGGAACTGTTTTGGTTTATACCTGCAGAGACAGTTGTTGGACATCTGGATCAAGCAGTCCTATTGAGGAATTCCATGTTGTACAAACTGATCCTGACCAAAAGCTCTTTAAATAATAGTAATAGTTTATAAGATAATAAAACATAAAATAACAAACCATGCATCTTGTTTTGTTTATTGTCCAGTATCTATAGAATGTTTTGTGCATCCCAATGTACTAAGTTTAAATTAGCCAAATAATATATGTACAATTGACAATTACAGAATAAAACACTCTTTCTGATTGAACTAATGTAAAAACTGTAGGACATCAGTGTAATGTGGAATAATAGGCATGAAATGGATAGTGTATACAAAGTGATGTAACACAATATATACAGTATCTCACAAAAGTGAGGACACCCCTCACATTTCATCAGCCATTTTCGTGTATCTCCTTAAGAGACAATACTATAGAAATGAAACGTGGATATAGTTTAGAGTAGGCAATGTGCACCTTGTATAGCAGTACAGATTTACTGTCCTTTGAAAATAACTTAACATACATCCATTATTGTCAAAATAGCTGCCAACAAAAGTGAGTACACCCTAAGTCATAACAGCATGTTGTATAATCATGTAAAAGCCACATGTCCTATTCATCATGTTCATGTTTTTGTCTGCTTGACAGGAACATATACATTTTTGTATCTTGTATTAGAGCAGCTAAAATTTGGTGCTTTATATTTAATTCTCATACTGATCACTGGATGTTCAACATGGCACCTCATGGCAATAAACTTGAGAATTTAAGAAATTCTAATTGTTGCTCACCACAAAGATGCCTTGACTGTAATAAGATTGGTAAAAACCCTGACACTGAGTTATAGTACAGTGGTCAGGGTCATACAGAGGTTTTCCAAGAAGGAAAGAACACAAAACATCACATTTATATTCTAAATGTATATATTTCTAAAAAGCAGCTTTGTGACAATGTCTGTTATTAAAAACTATATACAAATAATTTGATCCTAGGAAAGTGCACAGACTCTAACCAAAACATACCAGAGACCCTAAAACTGAACCTAAAAAAAGACCTGCTGTGTCACTGTGATGCTTCTTATATATGACAAATTAAGTGTAATTAGACAGATTTCATCCAAGCAGAACAAGTTGCATAAAAAACATTAAGGGGGAAAACACATACGATACACTGTTTAGGTAGCGTGGTCAAATGGAAATTTGAGAACTGCACATTAAGGTGCATTAATGAGGTAAAACTGTGCACGAACAGGTGCAGTGCAGGGAGGAATGAGTTTGAGGTGCAGTGCAGTGCAGAAAGGAATGGTTTGAGGTGCAGTGCAGAAAGGAATGGTTTGAGGTGCAGTGCAGGGAGGAATGAGTTTGAGGTGCAGTGCAGGGAGGAATGAGTTTGAGGTGCAGTGCAATGCAGTGCAGTGCAGGGCAGTGCAGGGAGAGCTGCAGTTCTGCTGTTCTCCTGTTCAGATTTACGGCGCACTGGAGCTCAGAGGAAGGAGTGGAGTTCGTGCACGGTCTCTTCTCTCGCGAGGAAGGACGCCATTACCGAAATCCTACAAAACAACACGAGAATTCAGCGTTCACACGGTAATGTACGCGGACGCGCAGCAGAGGTGGTGTGCTGGGACCGGCGCGCTCGCGCTGACACACGGTTCCGCCGGGTTTTGCAGTGAAACACAGCGCGTGCTCTCGCGGTTTTTTCGCGCTTTTCGTGTGTGTAATGTGGCGGCACAGCTCCGGGCCTTTTACACCTCGTCTACTCGCCGTCTTTTTCCTTATTGCTGCACACACACATGCACACACTGCTTACACTTAGCGCGCGCCGGCTAGCATGCTAGCTGTGTTTAGCATTAGCTGCCCCGTTAGCATGCGACGTTTGTTATTAATGTGCATAGAAGCTAAGACGACCATGGGAATATGTTTGTAGGAGGGTTTTTGTGCACATCACTACATTTGAATATGTATACTTGTATTGTTGGAGAAATAAGAGTTGGGGAGTTGCTAGGCTAGTTTGCTACCTGGTAGCTAACACTTGCTTAAGGAGTGTAATCTTGTATTGAAAGCATATTTACTTTTAGCGAGTGTTTAGAGGGGGAGAGAGAAAGAGAGAGAGAGTGTGAGTGTGATAAAGAGAGACCACCTAATACCATTGAGTTTGTTTTACCTTCGCTAACTAGCTAGCTCTATGATTAGCATTAGCCTCACGCGCGGTTATCACTGACCTTGTGCACTGTTGCGCTGGCTGGTGGTTAATCAATCATTTGCACACAAAAAACTGAACTTTAATAATAAAATATCACTTATTATCGTCCAGAAAGCAAATCAAATAATCCCATAGGACAAAAAATTACATAGGGCACCAACAGTGTCTGTTGTATAAATAGGAGGTTTGGAGGAGAACAAGAGGGTGGAAAGGTCTGTAGTTCAGGGGTTCACATCCTTCATGAAGCTTCTTTGAGTTAAATCAATTCCACAAATTACACATTTATCTTATAATTACAATCTAAACTTGAAATTTTAGGCTCATTGTTTAAGTGTTATGGCTTTTTTTCAAAATTCAAAGTGATTATTTCATGTAATTTGAGCATGTTATCTTCTGAAATCTATGCACAATCTTTGCACAGTATGTTTTATATTACTATATATACATATTACCTACTGCTCCTTCTGTACATTATTCACCCTCACCCATGTACATATGGACCCTATACCCTTGTGTTTCACACTGCTATTTATTTATTTTAAATAGGCTTCTTTTGCACTTCTGGTTCGATTCAAACTACATTTCATTAGCTCTGTACATGCACCTTGCACAATGATAATAAAGTTGAATTGACTAATATTTTATTAAGGTACATTGTGATTACTTGTAACCCAGATGTAGACTGGTGTCCGGGTTAAATTTAAATACATTTAGCCCATTGAATTAAGCTGCTTGCTATCCTGGCTCACTTCATTGAAAGCAGATTTTCCCAGAATGTTGGTTGTTATGGTTTTAAGCTTTCACGTTTATAGCTTTTGGGCGAGTTGCTTATCCAGAGCTTCTCAACAGCACTCTATACTTTCCATCCAAATCAGGTCCTCATTCTTGTGCAATCAGGTCAGGGTCTGAGAAACTGAATCCATGTTAGAGGTGGATTTGTAGGATGAGTTGGTACAGCAGCAAAAAAGTATGCATGTCTGACTACTGCGGAAATGTAAATAATACACGATTCAGTTTTATTAGTTTCACTAGTGTTTACCTGTGACAAATGTGAGCTAGTTAACTATACAACTAACCAACTGCACACCCCAAAAAGCACCATCATCCACATCTGTGGGTCAAATGGTTGGCACAATGTTGTAAGCACACATTAAGAATTTTTCTCTTATTGCATCAAGCACTCAAACCTGTTCCAGCATGATATTCCCCTGTACACAATGTGTCATCCATAAAGACAAAGTAAATGTGGAAGAACTTCAGCAAAGAGCCTAACAAATCCCCACTGTACACTATTAAAAGGAAGTGGGATAATGACTGCACAACAACCCTTCTCCTTCAACATCAGTTTCTCACCCCACTAATGCTCTTATACACTATGTCAGGTTTTGGAATGGGCGCACAGTCTGATTCTCAGCTGTCCACATACTTTTGATCATGTAGTGTAGCTGTGTGAAAGTTTTATGATAACCGTATGCAATCATTACACTTGTAGATATAACTTATTTAGGGCTGCAACGATTATTTTGGACGATTAATCAGATGATTCCCCACCTCTCTCGAATAACCGGATACATTTTTCCCCCACACTTTTTGCTTGTATCCTCATTCAGGGTATTTATGCATAAAAGTGTACTTAAAATGCATGAGCAACATATTGATTTTAGCTATCTTTAATTCTTTTTTATATAAAGTTTATAGTGGCTGCTTGTTGAGTGCATTGGGGATTTCTCCTTTGAACAAATTCACTCATATCGGGTTGTTTCTGTAAAAAAACAAAACAGCATTTGAGTATGCAAGTTAAACAATTTGTGTAAATCAACATTTATATTGCTTTTAATAATAATTAAATTAATGTTAAATTGACCACAATGCTTGGTGGGAAGGACTTGGGGTATATAGAATGAAGAATGCTAAAGATGGAGCTGCCAGACAAGGCCAAGGAGGAGGTTTGGATGTGGTGAGGGAAGACATGCACAAAGAAGAAGTTGTTTTAATTACGTGAGCATTAATTAACATGCTATTGACTATTATACTATTGGTAGCTATTAGGTGGCATTTTTAGTTGAGGAACTGTACTATTCTTTGTTGTGATCATTTGATATATTTTGTTACACTTTTTATCAGTTGTTTTCAGTCATTTATGCATGTGTTGTGGTAAGTAAGACAATGTTAGGGTGAGTGTAATGAGTAAATATTAGTTCATGTGCTGTATGCATATAACTTCACATACTACAAACCCCCGAAAGCCCCACACTGCAAACGACCTGCATCTGGCCAACAGCCTGAATGAGTATTACTGTCGCCTTTGTAAGACAATGGGACAGCCCTAACATCCCACCTCACACATCACTTCCCTCCTCCCCCAACACAAGAACGACGCTCTCCATCCTGAAGAAGAGATGTTCACAGAGTCTGCAAGATACAGAACTCACACAAAACAGGCAGACAGACTCTGTTTCTCTATCTGCCCTGAAGTACTGGGCTGGTCAGCTTTCCCCAGTGTTCACAGACATCGTCCACACCTCGCTGAAGATATGCCGTGTGCAAGCCTACTTCAAAACCTCCACCATCTTCTCTGTTCCAAAAAAGCCCAGGATTACAGGACTCTATGACTACAGATCAGTTGCTTTGACATCAGTAGTAATGAAGTTCTTTCAGTGCCTTGTGCTGCCCTTTATAAAATAACAGAATCACATAAAATCACAGACCCATCAGAGCAAACAGGTCTAACTGCAAAGTTAACATATATTTCCAATTTATCCTCCAGCACCTGGACTCCCAAGGAACCTAACCCAAGGTCCTGTTTGTGAATCTCAGCTCTGCCTTCAACACAATCATCTTCGCTCTGCTACAAGAAAAGCTCTCCCAGCTAAGTGTGTGTGATTCCACCTGCATGTGGATCACAGACTTCCTGTCTGACAGGTGACAGCACATGAAAATGAGAAAGCGTGTCTCTGACCCCGAGACCATCAGTAATAGTTTTAGATAGCTTTAAGACCGTGTTATTTCTTCTTTACTTTTTTCCCCTGTACACCCACAGCTGCACCTTCAGTCAACAGTCTGTACGACTACTCAAGATTGAGGATGACACCACTCTCATAGGGCTCATTTCTGAAAATGATGATTCTGCCTACAGGTGTGATATTATCCATTTGGCAGCCTGAACATCAGCTTTCTGATTAAAAAAAAGAACACACCAGCGGTTGTACTTCCTGGAACAACGAAAGAAGTTCTGCTTACCAAAGTCAATGATGGTGCACTTTTACACCTCATAATTGAGTCCATACTCACCTCATTCATCACCATCTGGTACACTGCTGCAACTGCTAAAGGCAAAGGCAGACTGCAGTGTCATCCAGTTTGCTGAGAAGATGATTATCTGCAATTTTCCACTTCTAATGAAGCTGTTCACTTTTAGGTCCCTGATGCAGGCAACTAAAACTGTTACAGACCCTCTCAACCTGGACACAAACTTTGTGCCACTAATTTCTGGCAGTAGGCTGCAGTCCATCAGGACCTGAACCTCACGCTACAAATTATTATTTTTTTTCACATCTGCAACTGACCTCATTAATAATACTAAGAACCCACCATCATCTTTTATCTGCCTCCAAAATGTGTTGTCACTGACTTTATTTATTACTTCATTTTATTTTCCTAATTTCTATAATTTTAATTTGTATTATATATGTATGTATATATAATCATATATTTTTATAGCACCATCACAGAATAACAAAAAAACATGATACTTACCAGTAAAGGTGATTCTTATTCATGTTGGTTTTCATTCAGTGATGTCAAGTAGCTGGCAGAAGTGGATGGACAAAGAATTGTTGAATCTGAGCCCCTACTTATGCAGTGTGTCAGAATAGCGAAACCCCACAATAGCACATACTCCCTTTAGTTAAACGTGTTGTTTGAACATGACTCTCAAAAACATTTTCAAATAGAAGCGCCCACAATCTGCTATCCCTGTTACAGCAATACACATAATAGCCATGTGTAAAGGATATTAATTAAAATAAAATTAGAGATGGCGAAATTAATTCGTAAACATTTGTAGTAAAATAGATGACATAAACCTGGAGGCTGGTTAATTGTATTGGGCATCTGAATGCCGAAGTTATCTGGAGTTATATGAAAGGATTATTTATTGTTCGAGGGTATTTAAAAGTCAAAACATTAAGTTCACAGTTTAAAGCTTGGACTTCAAAGCTGAACTTGGAACAAAGAAGAAATTGGAGTATACATTTCTGAGATAAAGCATTTGGAGCATCTGAAGACCAGTCCCTAGGGCTTGCAAATGGTCATTTCTTACATTGCAGAATAAAGACAGATGAGGGTTATGCATGTTGTGGAGATGTGAAAAACATGCTTTGTTAATAGTTGCTGTTTGTGCTTTTTTTTTTTACTTCTCAGGCTTGAATGATGTCTGAGCAGGATCTGGTGGAGATTGTCCAGATTGCTGTGGCTGACTTAAACCATGAGGAAAATGATGCAGGTAAAAAAATCACTAATGCTTACTGTGGTTTTATAGATATTATATACAAAACATCCTATAACACTTGGCTGGATTTACATGCTCCCTGCGATTTATTTACCACGTTTATTTTCTAGTTGTTTTTCAGTTTCAACCATTTTGCCTAATTCCACTTACATTTTATTAGCCCAATAATTGATTGAGTCTTATTTTAAGATTTCCTTTGAATTGTTAGATTTTTTTAATTTGTCAGATAATCGTCTTTGTGATTGGTCTAGGTGTTCTGGAGAACCATGAGGATGCTGATAAGCCTGACCGAAAGCGAGCAAGGATGGAAAACAGTAACCAGGATATTAAAGTAAGATTAGCACTCATTACAAGATAACATAATCTGAAAATAACATCATTTACATTATAATAGATATGAAGCAGATTAATACAAATGTGAACTTTAGACATTGAAGATAAAAAAATACTCCTGACAAAACAGGTTAAAGAATTTATTAGCTCTGTGGTGCACCACATGACACTTTACTATATTATTAATGAATAAATCAAGGAAGGTTAAAAAGAAAGAATAGGTCAGTTTCATGACAGTTATCTTCGTGTATTATCTTAGTATTTTAGTTTGTGAAGGTTTGGGGTTGAGCAGCTTTGTCTTATAAGAGACAAAACACACACACACACACACACACACACACACACACACACACACACACACACACACACACACACAGTTTGGCTAGGCATTGCAGTAAAAATTGAAGCATGGTAGTGGAAATTGCTTGATCCTCGATTGCTTTGCTTTTTAGAACCTCAACAGCATGTTGTATTGTCCATGTGATTTTGAGAATGTTGAGAGCAAACTTTTTGCACCAGTCTGTATGTAATCTAAAGCTAAAAATAAGTTGGGGCATGCAGCATAACATTGATCAAAAGAAGAGTAAATCAGGAAATCAACAACAGAATGTCTCAAACTGAATACATTCCACATTTCAGAATGCCCATATTTTACTGACATCAACCTCTTTGAAATTCTGTGATCTGAAGCAGGCTGTTCATACGAGAAAAAGTATGTTTGGACTGAAACAGTTTTGTAGAGAATGGGCCACAATGCCTGTGGTTCAGTATTGATCAGCACCTACACAATGTGTCTGGCTTAACATGTTCCAATAAATGATTATTTATTTATTTATTTTTACTAATTACTACATTTGAGGCATCACATGCTTTTTCCGTTCATAAACGTGCTCATTTAAACGACTCGGCAGTGTAAAGTCTTACGCGTGTTCTTTATTAAATCCAACTTTAGTATATTACGACTTCGCAAAGATGAAATCCAGATTAAATTTTACGATCCATTTATGGAGAAATCCAGATCGTTCTAAAGGGTCCATAAACCTTTTTTTTTTTTTTATCCTGCAAGTATAAATTCTAGGTAGATCAAAGTTTGATGAAAGAGGAACACAATAGAGTTAATACATAATACTTTGTTGGATGTTTGATCATCGTACCATATGAGTATCTGCCTGTATTTTTGCAGGCAATGTTAATGTCTATCAGCCAGGCTATTTGCCAGAGGTTAGACAACATGGAGGCAAAGCTGCAGGTGCTTGAGGCAACATGTAGGGCCTTGGAGGAGAAGTTTGACACTATGATGGGAAAAAGCCCAGGTGCAATTCAGGTGCCAATGGTGGCCGGATCACCTTTTGGTGCTACACAGACGTGTGACAAAGTTCGCTGGTGAGTAAAGTATAACTATGATCTGTACAACAGGAAAACATTTCATATACCTTTTGAGTTTCATTAACAGCGTTCTGATGGTTGTGTTGTCAGTGTTGTGCCCCAGACCAACGTGGTAATGAGCAGCGAACGAAAACCAGGCCAAGAGGAGCCACTTGCTCGTACCACAGACTCACTGGAGAATCTTCTTAGCAAGTGAGGCATTTGTCCTTCGTGTTATTTTCACATAAATAAAATCTCCACTTGTGAACCAATCATTGGAATGTCAATAAGCCAGTCATCATTGTTATTGCCTTTTTTTCTACTGCTATTGATTGAGGGCAAATATCTTGCTTCAATTACATAGCGTTAATTAATATAGTTTAACCAAATATTTTGAAGGTTCTGTTTTTATTAGCTCTTAATGAATGTAGTAGGTCATTTCAGCATGCTAATTGTGTCCAAGGCTCTGACACATGATTTTTTGTAATATATTTAGTGAATCAGTAACACCTGAATATTTGGCTGACAGTACGGTGGGCAGAGGGAAACAAAAAACAATCGTCTTAAAGGTGCCAGGGCCAGACGAGAGTCAGGAGGACCAAGACAGTGGATCAGAGGCCAGCGACTCTGTGTCCAATAGTGGCCAGTCTTCATCGCAGAACCCCAACAATGTCACACTCATCACCCTGAACTCAGAAGGTAGGAGGCAGGCTTTAGACGGCTGTGAGAAAATACAGGTTTGTTTGGCATGCTTTTGACCAGGTCTGGCTCATGTATTTTTAGATACTAGGTTGGAAGTGAGAAGACTGATCAGCAAAAAAATGTGGTTCAAGTCCTTTTAAATATTAGATGCTGTGTGTGTGTGTGTGTGTGTGTGTGTGTGTGTGTGTGTGTGTGTGTGTGTGTGTGTGTGTGTGTGTGTGTGTGTGTGTGTGTGTGTAGATTACTATCCTTTGTGCTCAGGAAAATCTATAGGATTTTTTAATTGTTCGACCAAGCTACATAATGTTGTCACCACAGGATTTGCTGATAAAACAAAAAAGAAAAGACTGCATTTTCTTTGGTCTTTTTCTGTTAATCATAAATAAGATTTAGTAAAATTGATTAAGGTAAGAATGAATATGGGAGTTTTGTGTGTGTATTTAAATCAGCTTTGGACTGTTTTTGACCGTTAAGGATCTGTTGAACGACTCTTACTTGGGAATCGGCTTCAGTTATAAAAGCTGCTTCTGATTGAACAGCTTCTGCTTTTGCTTTTATTATTTGCTGTCTGGATTGTGGTTTCTGTGAGAGGCTTTGTGCAATTCACAGTCATATCCTATGCATATATCCTGTTACTTGAAGCTGTAAAAATTTTTTTTTTTTTTTTTTTTACTTATTTTTTTGAGTGTTTGAGTAGCTGCAGGGCAACACGTGGTTCTTAAAGAAAACTTTAAGCTTTCTTCAGCCCACATGTCTTTCTTGTGTTCAGCTTCTGTCATCATCAGTCACGGCTTGGCTCCGTCTGTCAAGTTCCACTGGAACAAACTTCTTAGGACCAACACTATCACATTAACTAGCTTTGATTCGGTTAACAGCACCCGTTGTGTTCTTGCTGTCTCTGTGCTTTTTACTGCTTTGCTGTTTGATACATATTGGACACCCTGATAGTATTATTGTTATGTACTGAATCATTGATAGATAATTGATCTTTCATTTTGGTGTTTTCCAGCATCTTGATGGGAATAATATCAGTGTCTTGGATTTAGGGCCATTGTGTAAAACAAGATGGAGACAGTATTGTTAGAGTGATTCACGTCATTCTAATTTACACAGTGTTTAAAAAAAAGCTCCTGCTCTGCATCTAATTGAGTTACAAATAGCATGAACAGTCAAGTCCGTTTTCCCTCCCCCTACTTCCTCTCATGAGGTATACATATTAGCCACTAGGGGGCAGTTTTGTATCATGGCCTCATCATTGTGAAACTTGGGAATACCTACTTACAGATTTTTCGATAATTGGGTTGGGGGTTAGGGGTTACATCTTCCCCAGCCCCCCTCCCCCGGTTAGTCTTATTTCTTTAAAGATATGCACTTGTCTGCTAGTTGGCAGGCAAGTCATAGACATAGAGACTAAATAAACAATTACTACATTTGTGTATTATAAACAGCGAAGCAAATAAACTATCCAACCTAATATAAAACATGGTAGAAAAATAAACAAGATGGTTTAATGCCATGTTTCCCAAGCTCACCCCTCCTCCACATTTTTGCTCGATTACCGATCATGGAGTACCAGTTGTCTGTGTTCTTAATTGCCTGGTTCATGTGGTTTACTGCAGGACTGAACACACTGCTGCTTCTTTCTAGATCTGTCACAGTTTTATACGACTGATTGAAGATGTTTTATTTAAGCAGCTTGCTGTCATTCTGTTTATTCTACCATTACCCATGGGGATCAATAAAGTCTTTTCTTATTAAACCTCAATTCTGTAGTGTCATCTCTGACTGTAGTTCCAGCTGTAAGGTTTATATGAATGCGATCAGGGCCTGGGACGATCCACTTAATCTGATTAAAAGCCATGAATAATATTCGATTTTGTGTATTTTGATGTAAAAAATGTTTCCTGGCTTCCGGGGCTGTATTAGACAATATTGCGTGCCATCAGCAGCAACATCATTGAAAAAAATTCTTTTGAATTTTTTGAATGTGTGTGTCTGCACATTAAGTAGCTCTGGGGAAAGTTTTAATAGAGACGATTTACACATTATTACTGCTTAATTTAAAATTGTCTTAGCTT
Source organism: Silurus aristotelis (assembly GCF_946808225.1). Lineage (NCBI taxonomy): Eukaryota > Metazoa > Chordata > Actinopteri > Siluriformes > Siluridae > Silurus > Silurus aristotelis. The sequence continues at coordinate 14,735,741 of NC_139580.1, forward strand.
ATATTCAGTTGTGTAATATAATCCGCTCTTTCATAATATTTAGATATTTATTGGACTGTGTTTTTGTTGCCTACTATTCACATAAACGCTTTATGGACACAATTTAGAAACACCAAGAGATTGTAAAACCATTTTTACTGCTATTATGAAAGTTTTGTGGAATCCTGCTTTGTTTGGAAAACAAAAACAAAAACACTTTGTCCGAATGAAAAGATTTTCTGATCCATTTTTACGCACCCTAAAGGGATGTTTTGGCTGGCATATGAAAAACAAATAATTAACATAGGATGATCATGATGGTCTCTTTCTCTCGTGTTTGTCTGTGCAGAGGACTACCCTGCAGGAACATGGCTCGGGGATGAAAATAACCCGGAGATGCGTGTGCGCTGTCCTGTCTCTCAAGGCGACATGCTGCACATCAGCAGTAACTGTCGCACACCAGAGAAGATGGCGCTCACGCTGCTGGACTACCTGTTCCACCGCGAGGTGCAGGCCGTCTCTAACCTGTCCGGCCAGGGCAAGCACGGCAAGAAGCAGCTGGACCCACTTATGATCTATGGCGTCCGCTGTGAGTATTACACACACACACACACACACACACACACACACACGACTAACACATTATGCTTTAGCCTTTTACACACCATCTGATAAGGAGCCAGTTCAAGGGGTTGTGCTTTACTTTATGCTTCATTTTTATCTGTCCAGATCTTTTCACTGGGTTATTTGTGTTGCAATGCTCAAAAATCCTCGATTGTGATTGGCTGATTTGTTTTTTAAAACAGCACAGCCATGATAAGAGTGTCGGCTATGTTATATAGTGTTGACCCTAAATTGATACTCGTACTATAATAACGAATTAGATAAACTTACATATTTTCTTAGTTTGGAATTATAATATAACATATTGAATTTGTGCATTTGGTGGAGAGAAGCTGTGAGTTCTAAACAAAATCTAAAGGGTTACAAAATACAGATCGACTTAAATGTCAATGCAACATTTATTTACACCGGCATTTGCTGTTATAAGATCCTTTTCCTAAGCCATTTTATTTTGGCATGTCTCACAATGTACACACATATGCACACACTTAGCATTCTAACTGAAAAAGCCAAAGCCAAATTCAAAGCTCAGTGTTCCAAGGTTTACATGTGACGTGATCCTTCATGAACCTATTGTGCACTCTGTATCTAAGTTCATACTTTTCCCCATCCGCAAGCCAGATTGAAACAACTTAAAGTCAATCTTTATTACATATTTTTGCTCTGATATGGTGCAGACTGAATGCCCAAGGAAATCCAAAGTGGCATTTACAGAGATCATGTGTCACAGTACAAGTAAAGCACTAATGATTTTGAAAGAAGGACTGTGATAAATAAAGGAGAGCACAGCCTTCAGCCTAGACCTTTCCAGAAATAAGCTTTACTATAGTATAGTATAGTTGTCCCGAGCCTTTTAAACATGATATCAATTAAAAATGGACTTTAAACTAACTGCCAAGAAGACAACATTTCAGGTATGAATTATTCATTTCTCGACCAGTCAGAATGGACTGTAGGGTAGAAATTCCACAACGTAAGGCATAGTTTTCAAACATGGATTATACTGACAGTCTGCTAATGTTTATATTTGCTTTGTATATAAAAGAGAGGAATAGTATGGAATGTGAGGTCTGCTGCGACTGGAGCACCTTTTGTGTGCGCCCACACACACACACACACACACACACACACACACACATACACACACACATACAGTTCTCAGTGTGGAGAAGTGATAGCTGCTTTGATAGCTCAGCCACACCTAGACACTTTCATCCACACCCTTTTGGTTCATTCGACCACCCACACTTCCCGTGCCAGTGTGACCTGCTGAATCTTTGCTTTATTTTCCCAGAAACTAGAACCAGTTTATAGCTACACACACAGTCCCATATTGTTAGTACAATGATTGGGTTATCTTTTCTTGTCATGCTCTGGGTGTGAAGCTGTCAGAATGAATTGCACAGTGTTATCGTATCTGATGGAAAAAATATTTACACTTGAATGTTTTAAATAATGAAGTCTACTCTCACAGAATCTAAAAACCTATAAAGGGGCATGTGCTTGTTAACTGTGCTTTTGACTCTTTAACTCTTGAACAGTAATGGAGAAATAAGTGAATAAAGAATCATTAATGGTACTCTTTGTTTTTACATATTATTTATTTATTACATATTAAATATTGAAATCTTCTGCCTGTGACATTACATTTGATTGATAACCAATATTTGACATCATTTATATAACAGAACAGCAATTCAAATTCTATTTCAAGTTGATTTTGTCAGACCTACGCTGTACTGATTACTAAATTATTGAACATTTGATTGAATTTTTGGGCCAAACTGTAAATAATTTTTGTCCTGTGTAGGTCATCTTTTCCACAAATTTGGCATCACCGAATCAGACTGGTACCGTATCAAACAGAGCATTGACTCCAAGTGTCGCACAGCATGGAGACGGAAACAGCGCGGCCAGAGTCTGGCGGTTAAGAGCTTCTCCCGCAGAGTACCGGCTGCCCGCACTGGCTCAGGTAACACTGCCATGCTCTACCCAGGCATTATGGGCATTGAGGCAGTATTTAGTGTCTTGTTTGATAGTTTCTGTTTGTGAGACTCAGCTGCTCTGTGCTCTTGAGAGAACCTCGCTTCAAACTCAGAATGTGTGAGTTGGGAGGGTTTTCAAAAACAGATGGTTTTAATCCCAGCATAATGCTTCCTGTCCAATTTCTTCCTCTATGAGATCTGTGGGCTACCACTTCTGACCTGCTGGCACACACCTAAATATCCTGTATGAGCCCACCAGAGTGGTGTGTATGTAAAAACATACACACACACATCCTGCAGAGTTCGCTTTCTTCACCTCATTAGACTTTTGGTGATGATGCAGGAGATAGTGATGTAGTGAGGGTTAAGTGCTCATTGTAGAAAAGCTCCTTCACAGATCTAGATATTATATATAGAGATTATATGTCTACAAAAAAAATATATGAGTGGACCCCGTTCTAATTTTTTTTGTCACTTTATATAAGTCTTTATAAACGGACCCTTGTGTATTTAATGCAAGAATATGTGTTGTTCACTTCCTTTTATTATTTTCTCTTAAGTCCAGATATGTAAAGCTAAAAAATTCAAATAGGGTCTACTTTCATTTTTACAACACTGTATATGTGAATTCACATGTATATGTAAAGCCATCTGGGGTATGAAAGATTTTTACATGGACTTAAAAAAAAAAAAAATGTAAGAAATGCAAATCTAAATTAGTAAGCAAAGCATTTTAAAAAAAACATTTAAATAAGAATAAATCCCAACTTAAAATTTTGTAAAATAATAGTTGCAGTTCATATAATAGCTATAATAGCTACCTCATATATATCAGTAGAGGAATGCTAAGGATGGAGCCACCAGGTAGGAGGAAAAGTGGAAGGCCAAGGAGGAGGTTTATGGATGTGGTGAGGGAAGACATGCAGGTAGTTGGTGTGAAAGAGGCAGATGTAGAGTACAGGGGGGGTATGGAGACAGATGATCCGCTGTGGCGACCCCTAATGGGAGCAGCCGAAAGAAGAAGAAAAAGAAGAATAGCTCAATATTTTTATTTTATTGTTAAATTCTGTATCACTAGTGTTCCATCCAGGGTGTATTCCTGTTCGAGTAGCCTTTACATCCATGGTGAACCCTGACCATTCTGCAGCCGTTTGTGCAAAACCAGAATCACATTTGTTAATTTGTAGTTTCTATGAAAGTGCTACTTGTGGTTGCAGCTGGACAGCAGCGTGTATCGCCCAGCCTAGGTGTGGCTGCTGTTGACCACTGTGATGATAGTGAGTGTTTAGGCTATGGGGCTTCGTTTACTTTTGACTGCAGGGGTACAAGTGTGTTTGGATTGCTCACAGGCGCGTCCTTGTTGTGTTTTCAGTGGTGGTTGATGCTGTATAAACATGTGTAGCTTGGACATTACACAAGTGTTTCAGGAGTGTGTGATGGGGTTTCCACATGTGAGAAAGCACATGTATGCCTTTATGTGTGTATATATGTATGTATGTATGTATACCTTTGCTCGAGTCTTAATGTATTTCTTAGCCTTCAGCTCATGTATAAGTATGAGAGATTGTGTTTATAGTGATTTATTATTTACCATGTCTTATCTGTGCTGTCTTTCCTGTGTATCATTAGTAATATGTAGTCTGAGTCGCTCTGTCTTTTCCCTACTTGCTATTCAAAAACAGTCAGTTGACATAGACTGTGCACTTTTAAACTATTATACTATCCACTATTTTAAGGAATGTAAATATGTAATGTGTGTGCGTGCAGAGGGGGTCTCAGTAACAGAAACGGCATCTTTGGAGAGCTCCACACAGGCCCTCCAGTACGCACTGGCTGGTGCAGGCCAACAGGTCCAGATTCACCGCATAGGAGAAGACGGACAAGTACAAGTAGTGAGTATACACATGCACAGAACAGTTCCTCTCCTGAGTATTCGAAACGGTCTAAACATTCCTGCACTGCTTTTCTTTCCCAGTATCTAATAGATGAGCACATGCTAATCTATCTAGTGTATGAGGCCCTGCGCTGTATACACGTGTGCGTTAGTGTTTAATAAAGCTATGCTCTGAAAGTTGAAAGCTTCCTGTGTTCCTCTCAAGAGGCTTTCAGTGATCTGTGAACTTTACAGCTGCATTTGGTCACTTCCTTTTATATTAGGTTGCACCTGTTCCCCTTATTATGATGTTATGTTAGTAAGATTTTAATAGTAATCCAGTTAAAAGGATATTTTAGAATGTGATAAAAAATAGATCCTTATTGCATGTAATTTTTGCTGTTCCTGCTATTTGGCTTTTTCAGATTTTTCCCCCTGTGTCTCTTTCTTCCCAAATGTGTATCTTTTTATACCCTTCTCCAACTCAGTGCCATGACAATTTTTATCTGTTGGTTTTTTAGCTGTGATTTTGTTCATTCTTCTGAATGGCTTTGCTGCCTGGAGGGTGTCAAAAAAAGACTGCTTATAATATTTGCAAGAGGCTAGGCCAAGTGCTGACTGTTTTCATCATTAGACACTTTCAAGAGAAAACAGTGAATTATTTTAACTAGAGCAGGTCAAGAGGGATGTGTGAGGCAAAACCCAGCAACTGGTGCTGGTAGATAAAGACATTAATCTCTAAATCATATATTTATACAAAAAAGAGTGAAAAAGAGAAAGAGAGAGCGAGTGGGAGGGAATGAGCAGCCAGGACCTACCGTTTAGTAGTTATTAGGCTCTTGACATTACACAGAAGCTTAGTGGCAGCAGCTGAGGCTGAAATTTACAAGGGCAGTTAATGCACTAGAGGAAATGTAAAGCGCACTGGCAGGACACGGCCTCTAAAGGCTGCTATGCAAATGCTGGCTTTAATGTGCACAAGAGAACCAAGCAAGGCCTCAATTTTATTCCTCAGAACAGCTGCTAGGTCACACACATGTGAACACACACACAAACTTGTTCTTTTTCCCCCTTATTTAGATTCCACAGGGACACCTCCATATAGCTCAGGTGCCACAGGGCGAGCAGGTGCAGATCACACAGGACAGTGAGGTAAGCGCCTCTGCTTCTAGATAGAATTATACTTTTTCTGTTATAATCTCTCTCTCCTTCTCTCTCTCTCTCTCTCTCTCTCTCTGTCTCTGTAATAATGTGGTTTGTGTAGATGTTTCTTATTCCAGAATTTAGCACACCCATTGAAGTTGACCCTCAGCCAGTTTTTTCCTTAAATCTTGGTCAGACAGACTTTTTTAAGAGGGTGTTGTAAAACATAATCACTTTTTTTTTCCTTAACTCAAGCATTTACCAAACACAATCATGACAGGTTCAGTAACCAGTAAATAAAACTGTTATGATCTCAGACACCTGAAGCTTATTAACATGCAATCATGAATTTTAGCAGTTGTGCAATGTAAGCGTCATTCCTTGAGACTAACGATCGCTCAGAGAGAATTATTGTCTCCTTCAATGCAATTCAGTGCCTTTCAGTTCCCGAGGTTTTGGAATGATTAGGGTATGAATTGTATAAGCAGTAATGCATGTGAATTACATAATATCCATCTGGAAACAAATCGCGCAACAGCAATCACATGTTAAGCCTCAAGGAGCCAGTTGTATATAAATGAATTAAGATTTTATCAGAGAAAAAGGAATAAAGGTAATAGAGTGGTTTCCTGTGGGTTTGAGGGCCCCGTTTGGCCCGATGCAACATCACAGTCAAGGGCTTTCCCACTTTTACTATCTACTTCCATCATAGTCAGTGTGTTCCTTCTGGGTTTTTTTTTTCCAGCTTCCTGACTTTCTTTATTTATCTCAATTATTCCAGTGTTCCTCTAATTTGTTGTCTATATGTATTCATATATCTGCTTTTTCTCTTTACACTCAGTTTCAAAGTTTTAAGTCACATCCTCTCTTGCTAAACCTATTACTAAAGCACTTTCATTCGGAATTGTTTTCTTTATTTTATAATTAATGTCGTCTTCTTCTTTCGGCTTCTCCCATTAGGGCTCGTCACAGTGGATCATCCGTCTCCATCCCCCCCCCCCCCTGTACTCTACATCTGCCTCTTTCACACCAACTACCTGCATGTCTTCCCTCACCACATAAATAAACCTCCTCCTTGGTCCATCCTCAGCATTGTTCTACCGATATACCCCATGTCCCTCCTCTGCACATGTCCAAACCATCTCAATCGCGCATCCTTGATTTGTCTCTAAAACGTCCTACATGCGCTGTCCCTCTAATAAACTCATTTCTAATCCTGTCCATCTCACTCCCAACAAAAACCTTAACATCTTCAGCTCTGCTACCTCCAGCTCCACCTCCTCTCTTTTACTCAATGCCACTGTCTCTAATCCATACAACATTGCAGGTCTCACCACAGACCTATAAACTTTCCCTTTCATTCTTGCAGATACTCTTCTATCACAAATCACTCCTGTCACTCTTCTCCACCCACTCCACCCTGCCTGCACTCTTTTCTTCTTTTCTCTTACGCTTCATTTTATAATTAATGTATTGCTTTAAAATAATGAGGTAGGTGTGGAAGCAAGAGCAGATAATTCAGTGGTAATATCAGGGCTCAGAAGGTTGTGGCTTAAAATCCCAGAGCTTTTAGTGACACTGGAGTTTATCATACACACCTACTCAGCTATGTATTTGGACCGATTTTTTGGAAATGTAAATTTCATAAAACTGTCTTTTTAAAAAAAATGCTAAAATGGAAAAGGCAAGGCTGTTCCAAAAAATATTTCCTGGTGAATATGGAAAGTGAAATATTTATGGCAACAAGCTGCAACATCTCCAAGTTGCACTTCACTAATAATCTTTGTATCAGAAAGTTAACCCAAAGAGCATGTATTTTTTTATTTATTTTTTTTATAAATGATTTAATGTTGTAGTCATATAAAAATGTTATGAGAAAAAAGAATAGGCACAAGAACTGGTGTTCCGTTTAGCGAAACATAATTAGTGCTTACGTTTTACGATGCAATAGCATTTGCTTGATTTAGTTTTGAATAAGATTTTCGGATCTGCTTGTTCTTATAAAGAATGTGACCAACTCTTTGCAGGGTTCTCACAGCTGTCAAAAGAATTCCCCTGAAAGAATTTAATCTTAATTATTTCAGAATCTTTAAGGAATTTAAGTTCTTGAAAAATATATGAAGATGTATAAATGAAAGGTAATTCAAATGTATAGCTTCTCACTGTGACTCAGTGGTCTGTTTGTTTTCAGTGAATAACCAGATGGCTCATTTCTGGCAAAAAACAAAACAAAACAAAAAAAAACGTTTATGCAACAATTTTGCCTGAAGTGGAATACAAAGTGAATTATGGGCTGTTCCCTGAGACTAAACGTTCTCATTTTGTTTTGCTGTTTGTGGCTTTTGGAGAACTAAATGCATTGCATTGTCATGAATTTAGAGATATTTACAAGGCAGATTCTGAACCAAACAGATGGTCTTCGGTGAGTCATGGATCAATTCCAGTCATGGCACTAGAGAGTGACACATAGTGATGTTTTGCATTAATGATGTTTGGTAAGGAATGTCACAGTTAAAGTCTTTTTTGAAGGGGTTTCTTGGTTCTATTTGACTATATCAGTAAATATGATGGTTACATCATTGGATTAGGCTACAGATTTGTGTAATAATTGAATTACAGGATTATATTTATGTAATAAATCTGCACTTTGATTAAAAGTGCGGCGATAAAAGTGTTTTCACACTGAAAAATATTTCTTGCTGTAAAAAGTATTAGAATCCTGTTTTCAGCCTTTAGTTCTTGGAAATGTTCCTGTTTTATTATGGTGCTTCATTATTTAACCTCACAGTCTCCCAGAACTTTATCTAAAAGCATATTATTCAGTATTATTCCACTATAAAACAGTACAGTTTGAAGAATATAATTGAAAGTTTTTCATTATAAATCCCACATCCAAATTCTTTAAACATTATCTAATTATCCACTATGATTACTGCAGCGTGTTAAATCTGACACTTTGTTGTTGAACTTGTAATTTTTTTTTTTTTACTTTAATTTTTGGTCAAAATGTTTTCCTCTTTTAGCCATTGTAATGCAAGTTTATATATATATATATATATATATATATATATATATATATATATATATATATATATATATATATATATATATATAAGAACAAGATCCAGGCAAAAAATAACATTGATACTTCCAAATTAAAAAAATATAATACAAATATAAAATTCTGCTGTTTTAAATTTGCCTGATTGAGTAATTAAGCAGTTAAGCATTTTCTGTGGGTAAAATTCAAAGCTCCCACAAGTAAAATAAAGGTTGTTAGCACATGTGATACAGTCACTAAAATATTTGTTTTGTATTGTCCAATCCACCTCACAGATTGAATATCTTTGATGTATTCTTCTTAAAATGCTATGAATAATTGGAACACCACTAAATTTAATGAGGGACTTTTTTTTTAAGGTATTTTGGTGTAGAGTTAAAAGTCAGACAGGGTGTGAGAACTAAGTAGAGAGAGCAGTGAGCAGTTACTGTTTTAGCAGTTATTAGGCTCTTGATATTACCCAGGAACTTAGCGGGAGCAGCTGAGGCTGAAGTTTACAAGTGCAGTTAATGTGCTCAGTAGTTAATGTAGTGTAAACGAGAGAGACTTTTGAAAAGGCCACACTAAATGCATGCAAATGTAAACATTGCTGTAGTTAATGCACAGCGAATGGTGGCTGTAATAATGAGAGCCTGAGAGTGCAGTGGGTGATAACCATTTTGGGTTCATTTGAGGAATGCCAGAAAACAGTTTTTCTCCTCTTTTAACTGTACTGATATTGTTTGTTTTTTGGAGTTCAAAGTCGGGCCTGCCTCATCAAAGCCATTTGTTTAAAAGTTTGAAAAGGAAATGAGCTCTTATTCCCTGCTGCTCACATATTCAGTGTTTGAGAGAGGAAGTCTGTCTGTGTGTGTGTGTGTGTGTGTGTGTGTGTGTGTGTGTGTGTGTGTGTGTGTGTGTATGTATATGTATATGTATATGTGTGTGTATATTAATATATTATATATGCGCGCGTGTTTGTGAATGCATGTGCTCCCTGCCCAGCATTTAGATTAGAGAATAATCAGGAATCTTATTAAAAAAAGATGAATAGTGTGCTTACTTATACTTCCACAGCAGTGTGATGGTTGTTCTTGTCTCCGATGCCATTGTGCGCTTTTTTGTGTTTGTTCAAGTGACTCTCATTTTTGTCTAGTGCGTGTGTCCTAGCCACACACACACACACACACACACACACACACACACACACACACACACACACACACACACACACACACACACACACACACACACACACACACACACACACACACACACATATATATATATATATATATAAAATGCAACATAAAAGCTTGAAAAGAAAAATGTGTTGACAGCTGGAGTTCTGATCTCCCACAGAGGATGACCAAATAGTCTGATTCATAGAAATACAAGGAATGCTAGAAATAAAAGGCTGCTGTGTTCTGTTTGCTCATTTATAATTCTTGAGGTTTAAAAGGAGGAACTGTGTTCCAGCTGTATAATTCTTAGTGCAGGTGTTTGTGTGTGCATACAAACGCTTTGGCTTTAATAGTGCTTATGTCTTTTACAGGGCAACCTTCAGATCCACCAGGTGCATGTTGGGCAGGATGGACAGGTAATATACTCCTCTCTCCACCACATACTTCTCTCTCTTTCTTTTTTTCTGTGTCTCTTTTCATTTACTCTGGATTACTTTCTTATTCTGTTGCTCCTCCATGATGTCTCCTCTCTGTCTGTCTGTCGCTCCTCTCTGTCTGTCTGTCTGTCTGTCTGTCTGTCTGTCTGTCTGTCTGTCTGTCTGTCTGTCTGTCTTCTCTGTTTCTCATTTGCTCATGTTTTCTCACAATGGTTTTGATAAAGTATGTTTAATTTTAGTTTCAGGATCTTAGGCATGGCTCTCTCTCTCTCTCTCTCTCTCTCTCTCTCTCTCTCTCTCTCTCTCTCTCTCTCTCTCTCTCTCTCTGACAGATCATTACAGAAAAGAGAATAATTGTTAATAGTAGAAATAGTATTTATGACAATAATTTTTGCTTTTTGTGTCTCAATCTGTTGCTCAATCTGTTGTCTATCTGTCTATCTCTCCTTCTTTGTTTTTGCTCTTTTACTTTCTCTCACACTCTCTCTCCTGATGTGAAACAGCGGTCATCCTTTAGCTTAGCTCCGTGTTCGCTTACATCAAAGAGGCCACAAATCAAAGGAGACCCATACTGGATTCACACATGCACCATTACGTCGCACGATGTGTATGCAAGATGACAGTTTTAATAGTGTGTGTAAGAGGAAAACAGCATCTTGTATAAAACTTCACCAATTATATTAAAATTACATTTTGCTCCCCATAAGCTTGCTTTTTAGGATTAAATTAGTTTTCTAGAAAATATGGCAAAGTTGCGATTCACTTATATTATTTAATTAGCTGCAGATCTACCTCAGTCCATCACACACAAATAGGGTATTAATTTCCAGTCCAAGAAATATTACACATCTCGAAAATTTTACATTTTCATTTACCTAATTGATATTGCTAATTAGGTAAAAGCTATTTCATTTGTAATTGTACACAGTGTGTGTCAGTATATGTGTTCTTACACGTACACTTCTGTGGATAAGTGTTTAGAAAGCACTCTAAATTAAATAAAATTTTTTTGCCTTTGTGCTCTACTAGATTTGAAATGAACCGAGCACCATAAGGGTAATGCGTAGATTGTCACCTTTAATTTGAATGTAGGTACACCAATATGAGTAGATCCATGTCGGAGTTACAACACATTCCATAAGCAATTCCCACATTTTATTGGATCAAATATAACCAAACAGTTAATTGGCAGCTGAGTTGTTTTTGGCCGGCAGTTAGACGTTTTTATCATTGCTTGATGCACAAATGTGGCATTGGCATTTTGAGTTTGTTACTGTTATGTTTCAACATTAGCACAACGAAGTTTCAATTCTAGTTAAGTAGGTCATCCTGAGGAAGACAAATCCAAACAAATCAATTCGAGACCTAGACAAAGGATTAGACATGCCAAAGCAAACTGTTTGCTACACCAACCACAAAAACTTGTTAAGATGTGAAAATGTGCTGGTAAATTTGTTGAAATAGAACACTGTGTGAGTGAGTGGATCAGAAACACTTCGGATCATCATGAAAAACTGTTGAAGTAACAAGAAGCACTCTCCATGTTTTGAGCAGAGATATGTCAACAACTTGCACAAAGAGATGTTTCAGCATCATGGCATCAGTGGATGTATACTCTTGAAAGATTGAAATACCCTTTGGGTTGTTTGGTAATCCCATTGGCAAAATGCTGAGTTTTTGTACTTCTCTGAAAGCAATGTTTCTCAGTTAGAAAGGGTTCTAAGGAGATCTCTTAAAGAACCAAATTTCCTTTATTTACCGTATTTTTTGGACTATAGGCCGCGTTTTTCCCACGTTTTTTACCTGGTTTTTCCCGGTTTCACAAATTTCAAGCTAAAAAAACTGAGCGACATAACATTAGACCAATGAAATTTTCAAACGGAAACGAAAAAACACACCTCACCTGTGTTCTGAGCTGCACGGCATCGGGAGAAAAACTTAACCAATGGATTTTTAAACGTACGACGATGCCAAAAGAAAAAACTTCAGAGAGAAATAGTTGTGAAAGGAAGAAGGAAGACAGTGAACAATGACTTTCTTGGTAGGCTACTGTTTAGATACAAGCCGTTGTAAAGCGTTGAGTCTGGGTCATGGGAGAGCTCACTAACTCCAGTTGCAACAGAAATCTTATAAGCACAGACAGGTTTCCAAAACTCGTGCTTTTTTATCTTTCTTGGCAGCAGAGTTACGGGTTAGTCAAAGAAACTTAGAAATGGGCATCAGAAAATAATAAGGACATATTCCTCGGTCTTGCACACATGCAGTAATACCGGAAAATGTGGCGGCAGGCTATTCCCAAAATGCCGCTCTGCTTTTAAAGGAGCCACAACATATTTCACCCGTTACACCATGTAACAGACACTTTCGTTAAACAGTCTTTCGTTAAAGCCTATGTAAAGTTCATTGGTTTCAGTGTAGACAGCTGCTGCTTATAGACAGGTGTGGGTTTTTATGTTCAAAATAAAAATCTTTGTCAAATTCAGTGGGTGCGGCTTATATATGGGTGCGCTTTATAGTCCGGAAATTACGGTATTTATCTTTTTCTCCTCTGTTGGGTAATTTGTCAGTTTCCATTTGCAAGCTCCTTCAACATACAACATTTCCAACCAGGGAAACTGAATGATAACATACTTCCTCTAAGTCACCTAAGCCATCCACCCATCTCTTTTAGATCAGTTGCTCGTTCTGTGTCACAAGGTGGCGTACAACAGGGTGCCCTCTTTCATATGCAATTACTCACAAATGGCTAGTAAAGCAATGATTCACAGGGACAGAGAATTTTCTATCAAACCTTCTTAAAGAGCATGGCCAACTTTGGCTGTGAGACTGTCAGGATTTAACCATGACAGGGCGATTGAATTAGATGCGACTCGGGAACTTAAAATTTAATCAAAATGCAAACAAGAAGTCTAAATCACATTTTGCTTAAAATGCACTTTTCCGGGTTTTTTTTTTTAACAATTCTTTTTTTTTTTTTTTTTTTTGTAATAATAAGTAGGTAAATTGGTGTGTGTGCGCATGTGTGTGCGCATGTGTGTGCGCATGTGTGTGCGCATGTGTGTGTGTGCGCATGTGTGTGTGTGTGCATGGTGTGTGGTGGAGTTTAATATTCTTGTAGGGTTAGAATGAGCATACATTTCCCTCAATGTTGAGAAGTGTGAAAGCACAAAATCTGTCAGTATGACTGCGTTGTAGACCTGGCAGAGTATCAACAGGGAAGATGTCCAGTTTTCTGGTGATGTCTATTACAGTCATCAGTTAGAAGGGATTTTCAAAAAAGTACTATACATGACAGTTTTATCTAAGATTATGCTACTTTTGGTCTCCTGGCAAAGAATGGATGATGTATAAAAATGGCTGCGTTTCCTCCATGGTTTATTCAGTATACATGTAAATCTTTTTAATTAGATCTGATGTTCTGCACTTTTACCTCATCGCGATTTTTCATGACAAATGTGCAGAAGCACAGAGCTAAAACAACAAAAACCATGCCACTACTAAATTACTTACAGACTGCTTGTTAAATGATGCGATGTGATGTCCAGGCCAGTGCAAACATACAGTGACTTATTCCCGTAACCCTGTGTTCCAGATCTGGCTCTATAGAAACGTAGCCACACAAACAGCAGAGCCGTTTCTTCCTTTTTCTTAGCGTGATTCCCATGGCGAGAAACAAAAATAGCTGTGAAAAATGTCAGCATTGTTCTGGTGGTAGCATCCATGCTACCTTATTGATGTTAGAGCTCTAAAGTAGGGCCAGGCAGGAGACAGGAGAGCACAGAGCAGCTTGTGTCTTCTGCCTTCTGTGTGTATATCTTGGCGGGAGAGAGAGTTTGGTTATTAGGCCTGAGAGCCATTGTGGTTTATTTCACTGGAACTATTCCACATCTCACTCCACATCAGGTCTCTCCATCCTGTCCAAGGATTTTTCCATGCATCTTCCCCTTCCTCATCTTTCCTTTTCATCTCTAAATGCTATTGTTAGATCCTCTGTCTTCTTCTGTCTTGGTCTTTCTCCCAACCAGTGGCCTCTGTTATATTCTCAGCAACGTTCAGCCTCACAGGACCTTGTCTAGCAGTGTGAATACTTTATGATGTTTCACTCTTATTTGATTTTCCTAGGGTTTGAAGTTTATGTTGAACTGGAGATTCTATTAGTCATAAATAGTTAAGTGGAAATGTTTTGGCCAGTGCTGAAAATGCAAATACTTTTGGAAATTAGCAAATGCTGAATTTTACGATTGAAATGCAGTTCAGTTTCTGGTCACTAACTGTGTTGATGTGTTTATTGGTTGTTCTTGGTCAAAGTCATGGTTTAGTCGTGTCTGGACCAAATGTCACCAGTAATACACGAGTTGAAGGTCAAGTAGCGCTGACAATTGAAAGGTAGCAGGTTTTTTAGCCGAGTCAAGTGTGTGAATTACAGAAAATTACAGAGTTCTTAAGACTTCTAGCTACAGTCTCTGCTATAGAGCTGTACCTACACTAGAAAAACACATTAGCAAAGTGGACATATGTCGAATATAATGTAACGTATCTAGTATTTTCTATCATTAGATTGCAATAACGCTAATATAAGTTTATTGAACCATTCTCTCTCCATTTATACGCACTTCAAGCTTGAAATCTTTTTATTTTATTTTATTGGCTGATCATTTGTGTCATTTATTTTCTAAAAATAGGCAAAATGATAGGAATTCTGAAATTTGAATAAGATTCTGGGATAGACTAAGAAGGCTGCACGTTTGTGATCAGTAATAATGTCCAGAAATAAGTGTTAGCTTATATTTAGTTGGTTGTAAACCTATATTCAGAAATTGTAGATGCATTTGATTATATTCAATGTGTTTTGAATTGAATGGGGGCAAACTGAAGAATGTTGCTAGATAGAAGTATTTTCTTTTTACTTTAAAAACATAGCCAAAAATAAACTAAAACTAAAACTGTAAACAATCAGATCAACCATGCATTATGGGCTTGTATATTTAAAGTAGCGGAACACACAGTAATTTGTATATTGCTTCTCATTCTTCCTTCCTGGCTGCTCCTTTAAGTTTTACTGAGGAGCTTGTCTTCAATGAAGAGATTTACAGCCTGCCAGCAGCGGCGCTGCGCATCACTCGTCTGTACAACGTCTGTGAGCAGAAGAAAACAGCCGCTTTTCTTTTAAAAAATTTCTGAGAGAAAGAGTGAGCTTTTTTTTTTTTTTGCTCTTTTATCTGATGGTTTTGCTCTCTGTGCTTTGATCCTGCTGACGCCAAGCCACAGTCCACATCCAGATGTAAAGATAAGAGCAAAAGACTGCCGATGCGGCAGAGTGGAGTAGGTGGCAAAGAAAAAACTCTGGTGTTGCTTAACACAGAGAACTCACTTCCCTCAACACATATCTTAAAGATGTACTCGATTAAGTGTATTGAATCATCATTCAATTGTACCTTTTGACCTCCATTAGACAGTATAATGCAGCTGATGCTAAGACAGAACAAGAGCAGCCAAAGCTCTAGACATTTTAATGCTCCTAAAGCTGCTCTTACATCCTCATCCAGTTGTCTCCCATTAATCAGATTGGGCTCAACACTCCTTTCAAACAAATCACTTCTTTTAGTAGGTCAAAGCTTTCCCCTCATTACGAGAGCTTTTGTGTTGAAAACAGGAATATTCAACTTAAACACAGGTCCTCATTTTGTTGTGCCCCTGTTGGGGTCACATTCTGGGGAATGTGTCGACACTTATGTCTCTTCTGAGAGAAGAAGAAAAGGAGGACTGGGTGAAAGAACAAGGGAGGAAGGGTTGAGTAACAACACCTCCCAGACGAGCCAGGTGCACTGTTGGAAAGGTTTAGTGTTTCTCAAGCCAGGAATCCTTTGAGGGTTTCTTCTCCCACACTGGACGCACAAGACACTGGGTTTAAAGCAAGGTTTTGTCTGTGTTTGGGGTGTCGGAAGACCGCAAGTTGAACAAATTCATATATAGTTTCCGGTAACCTGGTTACAGGGTCAGTGCAGTGTCTCAGAGGAACTGGATGTGTTTTTAGATTATAAGCCACAATTGGCCTTGAGGGTGTGTTTCTCGTTCACATGTGTTTCGTTTTGTTTGGGTCTGTTGTGGTGTTTTTTTCCCATAGCATTTTGATGAGCCAGCATTTATCCTGAGTCCATATTGAATTGGTTATAGTTGTGTGTTTATTTAGTCCATGTCCAGCTTTAATGATGTCACTGCTCTTTTTGACTGGTAAGCTTGTGTATGAATGCAGATTGTGTGTTTGTGTGTGTGTGAGCTGGTGATTCAGGTTTCCTCCATGTTAACATTCAAACCAGATGTTTAAAATCTTACTAGGCTAAGTACCTGCTTAAGAATTTAAATTCTTTTGGCTTTAACCCTGGATCCAGTTGCTGCCATAACTGAACCTCTGGAGTGCTACTTTCTAGACCCTCAATTAATTTACCTGTCTTCCCAGTGGTTTCTCATGAGGGGAAAAAATGGTCGTGCAAGGCTTTTCTCAACTCAAGAGAAATTAAACTGGCAACAGCCGAGCTCATGTTACGCCCTCAAGTGTGTGTGATGTTGAGCTCCTAATGGAGCGCTTCGTATTTCAAAGCAGCAGTGGATCAAGGTCTGCTGTGGTATTATAAAACCGAGGACGCTGACGGGATCAGAAGGCTTAACCCAGACGCACTCAAGAGAGCACATAAATATGATATGGCTTTAGGGGTAGTGTGTACTAACTTGTTAAAGAGAGTGACTCGAACATATCTTGTGTGCATGCATGCATATTGGTTCATGAACAGTTCTAATACAAGTTTGCAATTGAGCTTGTGCTTGCTTGGCGGAGTCAGGGAGCTGAAGGAAACTGATGCCCTTGCTGGAGTGCAGTGCTCTGGGCAGGAGATTGGAGCCTGGCTCCTAACGCTTATGGGTAAAGGACTCCAGATGTCTCTGGTAGAGTTCTGTGTGTGCCTGTTCCAGAGAGCTAAGCAGCCAGCTGGCCCTGAAGATACACACTTGTGGGTGCCAAAAAAAGAGACACAAACATACTCTATCTTTCTCTCACTGCTTCATTAATGACAACACGATCTGGCTGTATCTGCCTGTTGACATGAGTGGAGAAAAGGATGATGGAGGCAGTGCTTGTCAAGCATCTTTTTTTTTTGTTTCCTGCCCATTTGGAGAAAACGATAGAGCTTGAGGAGTGAGAGGCTATGAAATCATCCACATCCAAAAGTAACCAAGGTGCTTATTATTTATGCATGTCGCCATGCATGTTCTTCATAAGAAACAAGAAGAAAAAAAATCTGTTCTAGTCAAAAGTGCACAAATGACTTGAATCTAGTCCTAGGTATAAATATTTCCATCTGTGCAATGGGGGTATTACAGAACTTTTGTGTTAAATTGACAAAGTATTTAAAAATCTTTCCTAATTAAACTCGTATCTAATACAAGAGGATCATTATTAATTTGAACGCTCAAGCAGTCCCTACTTAAAGCTAAAGCAAAACGGTAAAAGATGTTTTTAAAAGTTTTAAACACAAGTGAGCTGTTTTGGTCATAAGAACAGGCTTGGCGTCACATCACATCGTAGCTGTGTGTTGGTAAATTTGTAGTAAATTATAGTCATTACTTTTGTCAGCTGGATCACTGCCTGCACCTGATTGGCTGACGTTAATTGATGTTGATTTTATTTGAACACATGCTTGGGTGTGTTTGATATCTTGGCCTTGGCTCTATCAGGGTGTTGGATTTCCAACTAAAACGTGTCCTTAAGGACTCTGCAGATTGACTTGCAAGAGTTGATATCATTTCTGAAAAGCACAAAGGCATTGTATTCTCAAACAGATTTAAGCTGAACTTGACTCCTAATGTTTAACTACATACTTGAATCCTATCCTACACCAAAGTTAGTTCCAGGAGGTAGATTAGCAGTAAGGCTGCATGTGAAAGGTAAGTCAGTAAGCTACTGGAAAGGAGGATTCCAGATTGGAATGGAAGGTCAGTTGGTTCTGTTATAATTTTCTAAAGGTTCATTACAATACTGGCTGGTGTAATGATAGAGAAGTGTGGATTTTACATGTTCAAGTCTAATTTGTTGGTTTTGGAGGTGAAAGAGAGGTTATAATGTCCACACTGGCCAATCCAAAAGAATCATAGTTAATCGCAAACCTTTGTACAATGCCAATGAAACCTAACTCAATAAGCAATAGCAACATGAAAATGTTGGCATGAAATCTGTAGCTTTTTAATGGAAAGGTTGCAGCCAGTAAACAGTAGAAGCAACACTGAATTCAGTACCCCCCCCCCCCCCCCAAAAAAAAAAAAAAAAAAAGAAAGAAAAGAAGAAGAAGAAAATTAAAACAATATAGACCCAAAACAATGATTGCTTTCTAAAACGTTTCAAAACTTTAATAAGAAATTCGTTACAATATGGTCTTTTATGTGCATTGTCTGTTTTCAGTGAACTTTGAATCAACTTTCTTGATGTTTTGTGTCATAAACAGCCCCGCCCCTGCACTTTGTTGTCCTTTGTTTGCCCTTTTGACATAGAACAGTGGAGAAGGAACTGCAACAGAGCACATGGTGTTGCTTGTTTAACTATGTGTCCAACTTTCTCCACATCTGATTGATCTGTAACATTTTTGTGTGGATGTGTAAATAGAGGAGAATGAGGGCACGGTGAAATACAGCTGCAGAAATCATTCAGAGAGACGCCAGTTCTTTCCCCTTCTGTTACCGGAATGATGTAAATATCAGTTTCCGTAAAAATCGCATTTTGATCCAGCATGTATGTGTTTAAGGGGGCACCAAAGGTTCAGCTGAGAATTTGGTAGAAAACCATACTGTTTTATAAAAGATCAATACGTCCTAAACAGTCGTTTTAAACATTTCCTTTTACCTTTGGTAAAAACCTTGGATTCAATCCTGCCAGTTTCAGAGGTCCTGTTACACTTACAGGTGGCCCAGTCATATTTCAGACAAGCAGCTAACTTAGGATGTTCTCACTTCACCTCTGTTTGCCCTCTGCTGCAAAGCATGCTTTCAGCTGGATCTTATCAGCTGGGGAACAGATTCTGTCAAGCTGATTAAAGGCTTTACAGGGTTACGTGGTTTGTGTGGTGACCTATTCGTCTTTTTTTTTGTTGGTTTTTTTGCTTTTATTTATTTACTTCTTGCTTCATTTCTTTATTTCATGTTTGCTTTTCTGTATTTATTCATTCTCTTTTTATCTTTGTACCTCATCTTTTTGTCTTCTGACTATTCATTCCTCCCTTCACATCTGTTCTGGCTCTGGTCTGCATGCTGCAGATGTTGTTGACTTTTGATGACTGTAGCTACAAATGACTGTAGTTGGGTTTTTTTTTTCTCTGTGTGAGTGTGTTGCAGTAGACTGCTTTGGAAATTATGCTAGTAACATGGGTTATACCTCTGAAACTCCTGGCCAGAAGGGCTGGTCATGGTGCAGATGGCCCTCTCATTATGATGTATTATGGTTTCTCTGTGCTTCAGTGGCATGTTCTGCTTTTTCATTATTTTTCATATGAGGCACGTTGTAGACTTTGTAGTAAAGTAAAAATGGCAAAGTGAAAACATTTTCAAAAAATGCGTTTTTGGTTTTATCCTGAAATAGAATTGATAAAGTACAGTAACCACCCTGATGTTACTGTCTTAATGCAGTAAAGTGCCTGGATGTTGCAGCTATAATTGAGTCACAAGTTCAGCTAGTAAATTTTGTTAGTTCATGCAGCATTCAAGTTCACAACTCCTTCTGTTTTGGGGTGTGTCACATGTCTTATTTATCTTTCATAATTGAGTTTAGTGAGATTCATATGTAGTGAAGATACTGGAACACAGATAAAGGGGCTTTGGAAGAGGACTTGTTTGTACAGTTGGATATTGTGTTACAGACCAAGGTCCTTGCTGAATGTTTTTCACATTAAGCTGTTGTTGTTTTGTTCTGTCATCTTTGCTCCAGTTGCTGAATGTGCTTGGTGTCCTGTGTTACTGCTGAAGGCATTACTGCATAACTAAAAGATTTATTTAAATCCTTTTTCATCTCTTGTTTGTTTTTCGGCCTAGCAACCAGTGCGCACCGAGTGAAGATTTTGGTTCACTGGGTTCACTACACTGCGTTCATCTTGTGCACACTGGATAGACTGAATAGATTTAGCAGATTTGATTATCTAACTTGTAGAGGTCCATCCTAGCTCTTTCATAATCCACCATGTTAGACCCGTCCTTGGTACAGCCCTGTTCCTCAGGTTGATGTGTGTTTCTGCATAAATGATCATGTAAAAAATTTTGTTTTTGTCATAAACATGATTCCAAGGATATACACCACCTGGCATGTTTTTGTTTTTCAGTCTTATTTCGGGTTATGTGGAAATCCTGTTGTCTTGAAAGGTCAGAGTTTTGCTATAAGTACTCTGAATCAGCAGGGTTTGTTTTGTTTTGTTTTTTAAAGTGTGGAACTTCATGCTCATGACCTGAACGGTAATAAAAAAAAAACAGAATGTGGATGTGGTGAGGGAAGACATGCAGGTAGTTGGGTTGAAAGAGGCAGATGTAGAGGACAGGGGGGTATGGAGACGGATGATCCACTGTGGCGACCCCTAATGGGAGAAGCCGAAAGAAGAAGATTTGAGAACAGTGCTGGGTTCAGTTGATGAAAGTTTATTTCATCACTTCCAGTTCCAAGGCTTGTAAAGTCAGTGTGTTATGCTTTTGTAGCTAAACATGCAACCAAGTCTGAGCTAAAGGTTTCATTTCCGGTTATTTTTTTTCGGGCTGGTTAGAAGAAGTATTTGTAGAACACCAACACACACATACACACACCACAGATACCTGCTATCCAGTCTCCCGTTCTCTTTTATGTGGTAGGAATGATGAATAGATGATGACACCCACAAATGTTTGGATGCAACAATGCGTGTGTAATCAATGTGTGTCTAAGTGAGAAAGCATGTCTGGGCCTTGAACAGAGTCAAGACTTGAAGCGTGACTTTATTCATTTTCGTAGTTTTATTGCTCTTCGGGCGTTGCCTCATTTAAATCCTCATTTAAAAAGATCAAGTTAGGGCTGGAATTTGAATTTGGAGAAGTAAAAAAAAAACCTTAGGGCTCCGTTTGAGTGTGTGTGAGAGGGAAAGCACTTGTGTATTCATGAACTTCCTTTTCTCCCAAATTCTCACTATGTGCTTCTTATTAAGCCATCCTCCAGAATTCAAATCCTTGACAGATTTGGACACGTTTCCTGATCTTTTGTTAAGCTAATTACAGTCTTTCATAAAAGATAACTGTGCTTCTAACTTCAAGGTAAAATAGCCATATCAAGTTAAACTTCCAATTTGTGTTTCCCACTTACAGATACAGTATTATTTTTTTTGCACTGTGACACTTTGGTGTATGCAGCCCCTTATATCTCAGCCATCTGTAGTCTGTTAACACAGAGATCTCATTTGTGTACAAACTTGGCAGAAGACTGTTGCAGATGTTGACATTGCCATTGCTATTCAGCATCACTAAGCTGTTTGCCTTTAAAAGATTGAACTTATTAATTTACATTCCTGTGATCAAATTTTGTGCTGTATTGTGCTGGAATTTGTTAGAGTGTTACTATTAGGTGCCACAATTATATTACACGTCTATTTGTATTAAAGCATGTATTTGTTTGTCACATAGCAAAGGTTATAGTTATTAGCAGATTGCATGATTCCATCTTGGTTTTTACTTATACTATTTTATACGAAGTAAAAATGCACACTACAACTTTCACCTGCAGAGATGATCTATAGTTGAAATGTACAGGTTTTTACCTGCAGAAATCTCTGACAAAAAAACTGCCATTTTCAGGAACTGGTATTTTCTTTCCTATTTTGTAGAGAAACCAGTAAAAGAGAAATTAAAGAGACATTAAAGGAGCAGGGTTATATTACTTCAATTTATAGTTAATTGGAAGTTTTGCAGATCTTCAGAATTGTCCCAGATCTTAAATATGTCTAATTTAATCTTATCCATTTTACAATCTTTTAATCTGCTGCACTGCAGTAGTATAGTTTGTACTGTGGGATTGACCAGTGCTGTTTTTAGCTCGTCATTGTTTTCAGCTACAACTTACATCTGCGGTGATGAATTTGTACCAAATCTATACTGATTGCTCTAAATTCTGAGTTACATATTGCACCGTTAGTGTAAATGCCAGGCTTAATCACAGTCCAATCTATTTTAGTTAGTGAAATGAATACTGTGATATGTCTTTGGTTGCTCCAGACTGTCATGCTGAGCCTTGTTGGAATCCCATTGCAACTTATAAAAGTCACCTATAATTTCTGCACGGATGTGACTGATAGCTTGTAAACAGTCATTATTTTACAATTTAGTGCGCACCCATAACTGAATATTAGACTGCCATTCACTTTAATATTGGACAGATTATACATTGCCTCTACAACAAATAAACATTTATATTACAAAAATCTCAGAGGCATAGTTGCGACCAAGGACACATTTGGTTCTGCATCATATGTTATGTAGAACATTTTTTTATTTAGATTTCTCTCTCCATGTTTGTGAATTGTAACCGTTGTGATTAAAGCAGTATGACTTACCCTAATCGCACTGTAGGGATTTGAGCAATCCTACCCTAGTTTGGTTAAGAAACAGGAGACACTGTGGTGAAGCTGGCAAATTTTCTCAGCTCCAGTGGAGACGAATTGGGCACCACGATGACTCGGCGCAACCTCGAGACATGCCAGTGACTCACAGCTTCAAAGCCAAGGTTTGGATTGTGGTGGGAGGGGGAGCCTGTGCCTGCACTGCATCTTTAATTGAGGTTTATGTGGCATTTTGTGCTGAGAGACAGATTCCTGCTCTGACTAATTGAGAATGAATGGCTGTTTTCTCCCCTGCTGGTATCGTACAGTATGTGTTGTTGTGAGTGCTTGGGCAGTGAGATCATCAGGGGAAGACAGAGGTGTGTGATTATACCAGGACATATATACATATATCCGTACCATTTTTTCCCTCAAATTTGTGGTCTGTGTGTATGTTTTTCTGCTATGGTTGATTACATACAAGGACCTATTCTGTTTCAGCAGATCGCTCTCTCTCTCTCTCTCTCTCTCTCTCTCTCTCTCTCTCTCTCTCTCTCTCTCTCTCTCTCTCTCTCTCCACACACACACACACACACACACACACACACACACACACACACACACACACACACACACACACACACACACACACACACACACACACTATGAATATAACCAAATGCAATTTCATTCAGATTGAACAGAAAATGTGTTCCAAACAAGTTGCAAATTCAGATAAGAATATAAATATATTGTTTTAATATTTCTTAAGACAGCTTGCATGCAAGGTTAAAGGGCATCTGACAAAAACTAGAGGTCTGTATCAGGACTAGAGAAGGCATCAAAAACGATGAAAAGTGGCTGGATTTCACCTGCATGTGCGTCAAAGTGAGCAGTCAGATATGATGCAAAAAGAAAGACTACATTCATTAACATGGACATGCGGCAGTCCTTAGTAACTGCCTGGTCCGGATCGTGGTTGTTTAAATTAGGCTGCTCTGTTTAGATTTTGGGCAATAGAACTAAACTAAATTTGTTAGAAAATATCACTGGAAAGTATAAACAAAAATAATAAATGCACGATTCGGATTTGAAAAACTCCCACGAACACGTCGAGGAAAAGACAAATATTTGGAGCACTAAACAGATACAGACACAGATAGTGGCATTGTGTTACACCCTTAAAACACACACTTATTAGGTATTAAGTAATTTTTCCAAATATGAATGTTGTCATCCACACTAACAGGGCCTCATTTTTTGACCAGTAAAATCCATGAGATTTTAAAGAATTACTGCAAATTTATGAGCTGTTGTGAAAATTACATTCCTCTTCTTTTAGTCATATCCACCAAACAAATTGTGATGCTGTAGTAGATTAAGAACATGCACTGAAACACTGAAAGGCCTGTATTCATTTTTTTTATGGTGTCAGCATTTTGCACTTTATTCTCTCCCACAAGTGCAAAGCTATGGTCTTATTTCTTATTTTTTTTCTACAGGAGTTTTTGATTTAGCAAAACAAAACGAGTGGTTTGGACAGGATAGATTGCATTTGAGGTACCAGTGACATGGGAGGATTATAATCAAATATTCCATACTACTTTCTGGTGAAAATGGAAAAAATCTTAAAATCTATTTAGAGATTGTTTCCTGCCAGCAGCAAAATCAAGGCCTCATTTACTGTAGCAAGGCAACATGCGTAGTCTACAGCTAATGCTAATCAAAAGCAAACACATAAATCTACACACATTCATAACACTTAGTTTCTATAGTATATCACTAATTGTTTTGCTGCTCCGCTGTGTATGATGAGATGCATGTCTGCATGCATACCTGTATTTGGAGGGGTAAACAATAGGGGGTGTAATGATACATTTCTGTCCTGATTCGATTTGATTCTCAGATACATTACTTTTTTTTTATTGCCTCTTTGAAAAGAGGGGTTTAGTTTAATTATTAGGCTTTAATATAGGTTTAATATATAATCAAATAAACAAAATGTATTAGTATTAAAAATCTTTCAAACATTTGGACGGATTAAACATGGTAAAAAAAAAACAGCAGCAACTGAGGCATCATTTTAATCTGAAATAGACCCCCAGGTTGGCTAAAACTGCTGATTTCAGTGGTCTTGCGTTTATATCAGAGTGGTGAAGGGACTGCGTTTTTTGAAGGCTGCGCAAGAACTGTTGTTATAATATGTTTGTGTATGCTCATAAATATTAATGCATACCATTCATTGTTATATGAACTTATCTGGACCAGTGGTGTTTCAAAAGTGCAGTTGTACTACATGTTATTGAATATTTTGCTTATTTATACAATTTGAATTGCACATTCCCTCAATGCACATTGTCCAAGTTTTGTGCCATGATGTGCCATGTTATAGATTTGTCCTCTAGGGAATTGAAATAAGCTGCTTTTTTTTTTTTAATCTTTCTGTCTCTCCTTGTTTGTTTAATGTAAGCCTTGCTAGTATGAGAGAGCAGGGGGTATAGTGTAAACTTTGATTTGATTTCTGGCAGCCCCTTTTACAGCTTTCATGCACACTGCTGGTTTGATAGGCAGGATGTAAAAAGAATAGCTGATGTTGAGATGTTTTTTTTGGAATGTATGTACACAAACCCAGTAGATGCAAAGTGTCCATGCAATTATTTTTTGTTAGTATAAATGAATTGCAAAATAAGAATGTAGCACATGCGCAATAAACGCTGTAGATCTGACTGGATGCACATGAGAGGCTTATCAGTGTCAGCAGAACAAGAGTTAAAAAAAAATCCAAAATGGGTGTAACAAGAAGCAAACATCAGTTCACACTTGCTAAATTGCCATACTTGTGTCTCACAATATTAATTGATATCAGTCTTAGCAAACCATGATTCAAAGCATTAATTGCATAGAAGTATAGGTTTCTTACTGATATTCTACCCAAAATTGTTTTCACATCTTGTAGGATTAACCTTTCAGCTCCTCATTAGTTAGTGGGCACACATGCAAACCATGCATGCAGTTTTGTTTATGTAGGTTTATTTAGCATTTCTTCAATTAAACAGATTATTAAACATATTAACACCTCCTTCTAACATAAACTACATTCGGAAAAAGCCTCATTTGGTTTCCAGCTGACTGTAGTCAGATAATTAAAATGATTGGACTGCATGTACACTCAGCCTTTTCTCAACAGTTTTCTACAAATGCAACATGTCTTTCTGATTAAGACATAAATATCAGCTTTCAGCTTGTGTTGTACTACAGAGTGATCTACAATAATAAGCTTTGTGAGTCAAGTTGTATTAACTGGCATCTTTTTTTATTATTTTGCTCTGTTCTGTATGTAGGTTTTAAGAGGAACTCAGCTCATTGCAGTGGCTTCTGCTGATGGGACGGGGGCAGTGGAGGCGTCTCCTTTGCAGGCTAACGACATCCAAGTTCAGTACGTCCAGCTGGGTCCTGTGACTGACCACTCAGGAACTGTGCAAGTAAGGAAGCACACACACACAAACACATAAACAACTATTATCTTTTCCAAAGGTAACAGCACACTTTAGAATGGCAGCCTTGATACAGCCAGGATGGGACTGCCTCTCTTAGATGTGTTTTTTTTTTATGCATCCTGTAACTACTGGCTGCCTTCCCGTTGCTCTGGCTCCAGTACTTGGGCTCTGCTAATTACCACTTCAAGTTAGTTTGTTTTTGTAGACTCTCTGACTTACTTTTTCTATTTCTCTATGTGAGAAGGTTCTGTAATCATTTCCTCATGGTAACATTATCATGTTTCAAAGATGCTAAGGCCACGTTTACAAAAACACCACAAATGTTTTAGTGTTCCTTCCAATTCCCATTCACAAGCCACCTTTTGGTGATGTATGGAGTAGTGTTGCACGATATACCAGTACCAGAAAGCTATCGTGATGCGCTGCTTTCAAAAAAGATACGATTCTTGATTTTACTAGTACCAGTACGTTGAGTGACAGCTGTAGTTTTGAGTGTTTGGCAATAGGGGGCAGTGTGTGTGGGCAGCTGCTTCCCTGGCACATTGAAGACGGAATTGTTTTGACATCTCAGATGCACTCCAGCTTTAATGGTAATGAATCTAGAAGCATGGCTGCAAATACAGATGCTCTTGTGCTCTTCAGCTGTAGACAAAGTAGATGTGTGAAGTGAGATGGCATTATTCCGCTTACGTTGCTGACAGCCAGGGCAAGCCCACAAACATCACAAAAGCTGTCTGTAAAAAATATTATTAAACAACGCAAGCAAAGGGAGCCAACACATCCCACATCCGACAGACATCCCGACTTGTTCAGAAAATTTTAAGAGCAACAGTTTAGCGAGTATGATACTAGAATTCAGTTTATGCACTCAAATATAATTTAAATGAGTGTGATTTATCTTGTGATAAATGGCAAAGAGGTGTAGAGTCTTCTTTTTATCTTTTTTTACTTTAATTTTATACTTTGATATAATTATTCAGAATAATCCACCTTGCACGATTATAAATCTTATTGCAAATAAAATTAACATTTTATTTTTTACAATTTTATTTGTATAATTTCATTTCCATTTCATATATTAATTTTATTTTTAGTTTAAACAATTCTCATCTGTTTCAGCAGATAGCAAACACTGGGTGTATATTAATAAATAATAACAAAGTTCTATTAATTAAATTACATGTCCTGTTTTGTTTGTAATAGTATCGTGATATTTAATTTAGGTGATCGAAGGTGAAATTTGTATCATGACAGCACTAGTATGGAGTGTGTCAATTCTACCTATGCATTTAGTTCAAAGTTTAAAGGTTATTTGTCATGTGCACAAGGTGCAGTTGTGCAGTCTGGAAATTCATTATATTATGTTTTTTGTTGTTGAGTTTATCAACTGTTGTGGCAATTACAGTGCTAAAGTTATCATAACATTTACAGTCCTAAGCCATTGTAGCTGTGATAACATCTGGCTGAGGTGATAACTCCATCAGGAGGGATCAAGGAGATCAGAAGGAGTCAGGATCACTGGTATGTCACAAGTAGCATGTGTGATATCCCAGTTCACCAAAATTCTATTGGCATGGACACTTTAGACATGTTTATTTACATAAGAAACCCTGACACTATGTCTCAGGCTATATTAGAAGTCTATTCCATAACTGTGGGGTTATTTGAAGGTAAAATCAGTTCTCTGCTGTAGTCTTCATTATTCAAGATACCAACAAATAGCCTGCACCTTTTAAACAAAGTAGATGTGGTGGTTCATAAAAGACCAGACATTTTCTTATGTACTGTCGTGCAAGACCATTCAGTGCTAAATAAATCACTATTTTATAATCAGTGCAGAATTTGTTTGGGATTCCATGCAGTATGAAGGGCTGATTTAGTCATATCTTCTGCTTTTAGTAAGGACTCATCCTGCTGCTGCATTTTGAACTTACTGGAAAATGTGAACAATGAATTGTTTGTTGGGAGGCTCGGGTATTGTATAGTTGTGCAATACAAAGAATGTATCAAAGAGATTAGTTTTAAATACAATATGTATATTCAAAATATGCATAGAATATTTGAATTTCTGGTATGTATATCTAGTAAGTAGGTAAAATGCATATTAACTTTACACACTGTAAAGCTGCTTTGAGAAAATGTCCATTGTTAAAAGTGCTATACAAATAAAATTAAATTAAATTTACTCAAATAAACAGATAAAGCAGTGGTACAAAATAGCATTTAAAATAAAAGGAAAATTAACTGAGATTTAGTAGTTTGCATCTAATGTGATAAATATTTTATTATATTGTATTCATATATATTATAGTGCTGAGGTTGTAGCGGTACACAAAATTACGGTTCGGTTCAATTTCAGTGAGGTTGGGGGGTAAAAATGCAAAACTTATTGTTGTTTTTTTAATAACACATTTTATTATGAATAACATTTGTGATCATTTGAACAGTTTACATTTTTTTATCATTTTAAATTAAAAGCCTGCTTGGTTAAATAATATCTAAAATAATTTTATAATATTTAGCAAAAAATAAAATAAATCAAATTAATGCAATACTTTTTATTATACTGATTAAATTGAGTGCTAGTTAGTGGCTAACACTAGCACCATTTGATTATTTTAGCAGTTTCATGCATGCACAAAACAAGTATTATTTAAGGTACAGAGTGAGTAGCCACAGTGACACTGGGACACTTTTATACCCCTGGCATTGTTGTGGGTGCAGTGCGGAGACAAACATATGAAGAGATTGTACATGAATGTCCTAAGCTATCAGTAAAGTGACCAGTTTGTGGGATGTGATTTAGGCATGAGTGAAAAGGTGAAAGAAGGAGTAATGCCTGGATTATAGTTTATTCAGGATTCTTATGGCCTGCAGGTAAAAACTGTTCTTAAGCCTCCTGATCCTGAATTAAATGCTGCAATACTGTCTTCCTAAATACAAACTGGTAGACAGTCTAAAGGCTGGATAATTGATTTTATACTGTGAGGTCTACATAAAGAATGTATGATCATTATGTTCCATACATATTCCATTATTACATACATCCAGAATGTGATGTAAAGAAGTTCTGCCCACTGTCTGGATTCTTCTTTCTCTAAGCTTTTAAAAGGATATGAGCATTAAAATATGGAACACTAGAAGAAGGAAAAGTAATAATTAGTAGATAAATGTCAAATCCCTTTGGCATAGTGGTGAACTAGAGGGTAATGCAGGCCATGTGGAAAGAAAAAGGAGGGCACTTGCTTCCCACTGGAGCCTTTAAAGTGGCCAGTCTGGCAAAACCAAAACAGCTGACTTTTGGGAGTCACTGTGGTCTGTATGTTTAAGTAGTATTTGATTATGAAATTTAAGAGAAAAGCGAAATATAGAATGAGGAAGAAATGAGAAATGTGTGAAATTATGAAACTTGCCTGCGTCACTGCCAGGTGGTTTACATGAACATCCGGCCTTTTCTCCCACCAGAAACAGAGTGGATTCTTCTGAACCAATGGCATTATAAAATTGTACTAACATCTTTCCCTCCTTAATGATTTGTGGCATTGAGTTTCAGTTGGAATGCAATGAATCACGCTAGGAATACCTATTTGTGTGTATGTGCTCTTTTTTTTCTTCTTCTTTTTTCTTCTTTCACCCTTATTTGCTTTTATTTCCCGTTGGTCTGTTTCTCTTTTAATTTAAAACCACCATGTGTGTTTACTGAATCCTTTGTTCGTCTGTCTATTAGTCTCTGTAGCTGGATTAGCAAATAACCTAACAAATTAATTACATTTCTAAAAATCTGCCACAAATTTGACCAAGTCTGTTTCTTAGTACTGGTATGTGAAAATCCTGTGGATGATCCTGCAAAGTGTGTGGCTGTTGATGGTTTCATAGGAAATGAAAAAACCAATAAACCCACATTGGTTTAAAGAAGACGAAGTGTCTTCATCTTTAGAAGCTCTCTAGTGAAGCGGGAGATTCAAATGATTAAAAATGAGCTACATTAGTGCTTTAAAATATAAATTTAAATAATTTACACTTTTGGTCAAATTGTACAAAACACTCAATGTCATGTTATTAACCTTATAATATGAAGAAGAATAGCCTTTATTTGTCACATATACATTACAGCACAGTGAAATTCGTTCTTCGCATATCCCAGCTTGCTTAGAAGCTGGAGTCAGACATGATACGGCACCCCTGGAGCACAGAGGGTTAAGGTCCTCGCTCAAGGGCCCAAGAGTGGCAGCTAAGCGATACCGGGGCTTGAACCCCCGACCTTCCGATCAGTAACCCAGCACCTTAACCACTGAGCTACAACTCCACTCCAAATAGCAAATGTTTTATAAAAATATTTGGACCACATCCAAATGACATAATACATTGTTGCTTAAATGGATTGGAAACATTCCTTATGGCCCAATCTGTCATCAGCCATAAACAAATATATTGCTCTTTCTGCATGGCTTGTTTCAACCTTCCCCCCTCAGCCAAGCATTTTTAATGTATTTTTTTTTACTGCATTTTATTAAGACACTACAGAGGTGGACCTCATATGTCCTGTGTCTTTTCTTTCAATTCAGTTTAAATTTTATTGGCATGACTGTATGCTGTACAATGTTGCCAGATGGAGGGAAATGGATTGGAATAAACAATAATACTGATAATGGTCATACAAATAATATAAGCAAAATTAATAGCAGCTGTATGTTAATGACAACAGTAATAACAATTAATGTTATTACATAGTTTATAGCGAATTATGTTTTTCAGCATGGAAGTTCTGTAGTTTATCAGAGGCTGTCTTCTACTTAAAGTCTGTGATTAGAGTATAAAGGTATTTAAATATTACATTTTCTCATGGTTGTTTTTTTTTGGTTTGTTTGTTTTTTTCCCCTCTTTAATTTCATAGTTAAATTGTGCACATACTCCATACTCCCTCCTCTCTAAACTGCCAGGTATTTTACCCTTTACAAAAGTTGGCTGTTTCAGCTGAAACTGTATTTATTCAGGATTTGTCTGTGCTTTGAGGTTGCAACAGTGAGTAGATACTCTGCCAATCAGTCCTTTTTGTTTAGAGCCTGATAGCACTCTGGCTGACTCTGGCTTTTAGTTTCACAGTGGCAAAGCTCCAGACAGGTGTCTTAACTCTGCTTGATGCTAGTTGATGATTTTATTGGGTTGTAAAGCAGTACTGATCCGGCTGTGCTTTGTTTTATTACCAGTCACAGGGTAAGTGAACCTCTGAACCAACTGACTATGGGTACTCTCTATTCCTGGTTTTGTGGTGCTCTAAAACCCAATGTCTCCCGAGGGCTTGATTCTCTTTCTAGCTATTTTTAGTATTCAAGTCTGCTTTTGCATTTTTATTAGCATGTAGTCGGAAGTAGATTTTGTCATTCCAGCAATGTAAATAGCAGAACAAAATACAGTTCTTCATGGCAATGGTACAACATTCATAACATTTATGGTATTTGGCAGAAGCCCTTATTCCAAGAGGATTTGAACTCATGCCCTTCTGATTGGAAGTCCAACATCTTAACCACTGAGCTACCCCTTCCCTACACTATATATCCAAATGTGACATTCTCACCTATATCCTACCAGAATCTTTCCCAAACTGTTGACACAAAGTTACAAGCACAAAGTAATACACAATATATTTATATGCTGTAACATTACAATTTCCCTTAACTGTAGCTGGACTTGTTTTTCCCATGAAGACATGGTTTGACAGGGTTAATGTGCACATCTTAAATAGTCTGCAGAGAGCCCTGACCTCAACCCCACTGGACACCTTTAGGATAAACTGGAATGTGTAAACGTTAGCTAAAAAAAATAGCTTATGCGTAACTTATAGCAGAAAAAATCTTATGCCATTCACTGATCAGCCATAACATTAAAACCACTGACAGGTGAAGTAATGAACATTTGATATTGTCGTTACAACAGCAAGAGGTGGTATATGTTATGTACTGCTAGTGAAAAGTGAATTAGAGCACAGTGAAAATCTTTTTTTTTTTTTTTTTTTTTTTTTTTTTTTTTTTTGTATATCCCAGCAATTTGTTTAAAGAGTGAGGTCAGCAGATAGGGTTAAAAGCCTTTATCAAGGGGCCCAAAAGTGGCAGTTTGGCAATAACAATAACTTTGGCAATAATCTAACCCCTGACCTTCCGATCAAGTCAAGTCAAGTTTATTTCTATAGCACTTTTCACAACAGACATTGTCTCAAAACAGCTTTATAGAATTTAAGAGTTAAGGTGAACGGTGTGTATTTATCCCTGATGAGCATTGCCATGGCGAGGAGAAACCTTGAGAGGAACCAGACTCAAAAGGGGAACCCATCCTCATTTGGGTGATATCAAGAGTGTGATTATAAATCTTTAAACAATACAAAACACTGGAGAGTGAGAACTAACATGAGGACTGGAATGTAAGATTATGAGTAATGTTCTTTCTACAGTCTTATACAGTCATTTGTGGTTATGGAACTAGGAGCTACTGAGCAACTCATAAAATAGCTCAACATTTGCGATCATCACAGTTCAAACACCAGCTTCTCCATGCTCTAACCTTCCAATGTCCAAACTCCACATGAAGTGGGATCCAATTGGCACTGGTACGTCTCTAGATCGTTCGGGATGTTTGCCGGTAGGCATCTACTTCTTTAAAAGTCCACAATCTTTATGAGGTGGGACGTGACTGGGGCTGGAGCAGCCTCAGGATGCCTCGGGATGGGGAGAGAAAAAGAAGCAGTGGAGAGGAATTAGCGTTGCTGCTGTTTACTATATTAACAACCACAAGCTGATGATGTGCATGTGATCAGATGTACTGGAGCACAAGGTTATTATGTGCGTTATGTGTAGGATTTGCTAAAAACACAAGTTTTTAATCTGCACTTAAACTGGGAGAGTGTGTCTGAGCCACAAACACTGTCAGGAAAACTATTCCAAAGTTTAGGAGCTAAATGTGAAAATGCTCTACCACCTTTAGTGGACTTTGCTATTATAAGAACTACTAGAAGACCGGAGTTTTGAGATCTCAGGGAGCGTGACCGATTGTAATGTTTTAGAAGACTGAAAAGATACATAAGAGCCAAACTATTTAGGGCTTTGTATGTAAATAGCAGTAGTTTGTTGTCGATTCGAAACTTCACAGGTAGCCAGTGTAGGGATGATAAGATTGGGATCAGTAAAGCATAGCCGTAACCACTGAGCCACCACTTCCCCTGAATAATAGAATAAATTAATTTACACTAAATTAAGATAAGAGAATATCAATCTGCTCTCTATCTCTGCATATTCATCATTAAAAAACCCACTTTTTGGGATTTTGATCTTAAATCAGATTATCTGACATAAACTTGGGGTATTTCTTAACAGCCAACTATCATGTTATTTATTATTCTAGCCATTATTATATAACATTATATACAGAGACCACTTAGATTAATGTTTACTCCCATGTCACTTCAAGACGCACTTCCTACATTTTATTCCGGGCAGGTCTGCCCTAGTTTGGTATCTAACCCCTGCTGATCTAGATAGTTTTAACATTTTCCAACACCATACTGTTGTTGCATTCCCTTCAATGGCTATGAAAGTGCCACATACCTGAGGGCACTAATCACACGTTACTCTGCAAAGCACTCTCTTCCAGCCTCGAGCATGTCTCAGCTGGATCTCCCATCCATCAAGGTACATGGAAGACTCACTATAAGGTTGTTCTCTGTCCTTGTACCCGGGTTATGCAATGAACTTCCCCTGAAGCTGAGTTATAGCCTGCCTTCTTACCTTTTCACCAAGCACTTGAATTAGCACTCCTTTAAACTATAGGTTTTTTCCCTTGCTATTCTAACCCTCTGGTCGAACAGGCTATTAGTCTAGTGGTGGTCTTAGTACATCTGATTAATGTAAGTGCTATATGCAGGCCATATTCTGTGTAGTAACAGCACTAGATCATCTGCATAGCAGGAGTTTAGTTTTCTTGTTCTATAAGATACATCCAGGGAAAACAGACATCTTAATGTGCACTGCTGGCTCATTAATGTCACCGCTGAAAAATGTTGGACTACATCTGCATCCCTGTTGCACCACTTTTCTTGTCCTCTGTCTCTCTCTCTCGTTCTGTCTCTGGGCGGCTGTCCACATCGTCAGTGTACCGTGGCATATGTTCATTCATCCATTTTCCACTGTTTTTCTGTATTTCAAGGTTTATTGACTTCTCCTCCAAACAAATACACACATCCTGTCTTGATGGCCTTGTGCACAACTGATGTAAACAAAATGTCCTCAACATGCTCTTAACATGCTGCTGTCCAAGTGTTAAGTCGGGCTAGTGAACGTTCCTGGCATCTTGTTTTTCTCTCAAATTCTCCCTCTCCTTTCTCGTTCCTTCAATACATCACTCTATCCCTCACACACAAACCCTTTTGGCTGATCTTCAGCACTTGGCCTGTCATCTTTTTTAGCATGCTTTGCCAAGCCCAGAGGGCCAGTATGTGAGAGACTTCATGATTAGCCTTGTTCAACAAATTAAGCTCTGCCTATTCGGCCTGATTTTGATTCTCACAGTCAGGTTTTTCTCTAATTGATGTCCATCCTTCCTCAGCTCTAGAGCAGGAGTTAGGGTCATGTTGCCTCATTGGGAGCATTTTATGACGACATGAATTCACTGGAGAGTGTGTTCTCCATTACCCCGTGTGTTGAGCTGTGCTTTCTTGGGCCGTCTGGGTTTTATTGTAACCGTTGCTGTAATCATGTTTGTTTACACTCTGTGGCTATCTGGAAATGTGTTTAATGATTGATGATTATCAAAGCATTAGAAAGAAATCAACAAGCAAGTTGATTTAAATCAACAAGCTCAGAGCAAGTTAAGATGGTGATTACATGCCTGTTCCTGCCCTCCCACCACCCACCCCAACCTCACAGGAAGAAATCTGTCAAGGCAGTTATTGAGGGATCATGACATTTTCCATAATTTCAAGAATTTTAGAAAGTTCTCTGTATATTGATTCATATTTGGATATCCATTCACACTGCCTTTTCTTGTATTAATACATGTTGGACATTGATAAAGACATATTCAAATACACTGCCTCTTCTTCATAACCAGTAAAAGCATCATAAAGATAGTAAGCAATTAGCAAGGAGCTATCACTGCAAGTTACACATTATATAATTCCTCATATATTTTCCAAATTAGTCATGCCTTCACATCATTTGAGATTTCTCACATTTGTACCCAAGCCAGACCTTGAAGGTCGACTTACTGTGATAAGGTCATTGCGTCTGCACAGATCTATGCTGTGTGAAGGTTAGTGAGAATTAGGAGAATTGCTATTATCTTTCACGCAACACGTGGTAGTGTTTAGTGAGTGATTGAAAAATGATTTCTTTTTTTTATATTTGTGTATTAGTTTGACCTGCCTTTTGTTTGCGTTTTTAAATGTAATAGTTTCTATAAAATACACTATATACCAAAAAAGTGGGTGGATACAAGTAAAAGAACATTTCCAGGCAGGAATTGCTGTTCCGTGTTCAGCTCAGATGAATTTTGACAGACTGGATGTTGTTAAAAAGTCTTACATTGCCTCAAAGCTGATTTAGCCATGGGTCATGTTCCAGCACTGGAAAGTACATCTGAGCTGTAAAACCGTGATGTGCGTGTGTGTTTGTGAATGTGAGTGTGTTTTCCAACCCTAGTGCTTGATCAGCCCTTGCTGAAATTACAATTACAAGAAATTGAGTGTCAATAGGTTTTTTTTTCTTCCAAGTAGTGTTACTGTGGTTGTGCACGCATCTGGAGGCTAAAGGTTTACGAGGCATGATATTAATAATGTAAATGATTTGACTTATTTGAGATTTTTTTTTAGGTATATACATTACTTTATGTGGGGAAAAACTGTGTGGTGTTGTAGGGTGTCATAATGGGCAAATACAATTAACCTATCTACACTGGTTATTGCATATTTACAGGTCCAAGAACACGAACAAGCCACAAGCCACTTTGCCAATCTGAGCAGATTATATTAATGCAATCATCATTAATTCCCTTGTTAAACGCATGTCCTGTATTTGGACAAAGCAGTACATAATTGTACACATCTAATGACTTGGATGCCTTTACTTTTTGTTTGGTGTAGAAGCTTGATATTTCCACCAGACACTTTTGGACTGAAGAATTGGGATACCTGACTTTTCCATCCATTAGTGGTTCTTTCCCAAACCGTTACCACAAGGTTGGAGGCACACAATTTGTATAGAATTTTCTTAGTAGAATTACATTTTCCCTTCTCTTGAACTAGAAGACCAAAAGACCAGCATGACATCGCCCCTGTGCACATCTGTGAAGTTTTGGTATACATGGCTTGGAGTGGAAGATCTTAAGTGCCCTTTAATTAAGCTCTGACCTCCTAACTGAACCCTATTATATATCTTTGGAATGAATTGGAACAGCACCCCAGGCCTCCTCACCCTACATCAGTACTTCACTATTAATGCCCTTGTGGTGAAATAAGCACAGATCCCACACTCCAAAATCTAGTGGAACACCCTCCCAGCTGTTTGGCTCCTAGCTCTTTTTTTTCCCCCTTCCTTAGCGCATGACAACAGAAAATGTCTGTACGATGGATCGAGGTATCACTGCTGTTCTCTCAGAACCAATCCAGTTTTCTTCTTGAGATCTGCTTTTTCAATAGAACATGACTGAAGGCACTACCTTAACCACTATATTACCCACGTCCCTTACGAGGGTAATATCAAGGTCCGTGACGTCGGAGTGACGTGGGGCCGCCTTCCCGTGGGCTCACCACCTGCAGGAGGGACCGTAAGGGACGGTGCTGTGAGGATTGGGCAGCAGTCGAAGGCGGGGGCCTGCTTAGACTGCTGCCCCTGCGACCCGAATTACGGATAAGCGGGAGAAAATGAATGAATGAATGAATGAATGTTTTTATATCAGTTAGTTAAAATGCTAATGACAGTTTGAGAAATGTAATCAGGTTTTTGTATTTTGACTTATTTCCTTTCAAAGCAGCCAGCAAGCATTTCAGAAAGCTTGAATGACTGCCACTAGCGTTTGAGATACGCCACACTTCCTGTCCAATCTAAACAGACTCAGAAGTGGCATGGCAAACTAGTTAAAAAATAAGTGGCCAAATAGAACTTGTTTTCAACCGAGTGCATTTCATACTGGCCGTTGTGATTTAGTCATGCTCAATGTCCTAGAGCATGGACCTCCAGCCAACACCCTTGGATTGGTGCCATGGTGTGAACTATTTGTTACCAGTCCACAGCTGTTTTTAGGCTACCTGAGGGAGAGAATTAAAAGACTGCTGTTTATCACAAGACAGTAAATAAAACTGTATTGAGAAACAAGCTTTCTTTATAACACTCACACACAAAATTGTAGATGTTTGAATGAAGATCAAGATTGTGAAGGGGGATCGAGGGGAGATTTTTCAGGAGAATAACACGCAATCTACTGCACCACCACAACGAAATGAACGAGCCGTGTTTGGTGCTACTCTGTCGTCCCACTTAATATATTTACAGTTTGTTAAGATAATAAACTGTACAATTTGAATACAATTTTATGTTAATTCTACAATGCCTAAAGATTAATGGAAAAATGTCTAACCCCAATTTTGATTTTGACTTAAGCAGGACGATTTCGCATCACTGCCCTCTTGTGGTACAGTAACAATTCATGATTGAGTGCTTAAAGGACATGGGACAGATCACTTGGCAAACAAACCACATCCGTTGGATGTGTTGGGTCAAAACATCAATTTTTTGGGTCTATGGCACATAAGGGACTGATGTAGTGTAGGCTGTTGCATTTGCAGCTGTGTGGTGTAAGTGTGTGTGAAAGAGAGAAAAAGAAACTTCAGTGTGTGCCTGAGCCATGTCCTTGAGTGACATTGCCTCTTCATGTTGTGCAGGTGTACAGTCTCTTGGCGAGTGTGAGAGGAAGGAATGACTCACTCAACATGCTCCGCTCTCAGATCTGACTCATAGTCGTCCCTCGTGCTCTACCTCACACACTGTTTTTATTTGGTGGTTGACAGAGATAAAGTATAGCCTTAATCCAACCCCTGTGCAGTTCAATTTGGTTCAATGGCCCATTATTGGTAGGGCTCTCAAATACCACAACAGCATACATCGAGTTGTGTTCATAACGGTAGTGTTAACAGTAATCAAAGAGAGTAAAACTGTATTAATGCAGTGTGCTAACAGCAGTAAGTTAAAAAATGTAAGTGATGACAGTATTGCAATAGCATGGTATAAATTTCTGTCATGGCATGGCTGCCATGGCCTCTTTCACTCTCATTTATTTATTTATTTTTGCTTCAGCTATTTTTCATCCCTCTTCTTTTATCCTGTCATTTACTTGTGTGTTTTCATTACAACCCATATTCATCTTACCTGTCCCTCTCTTCCCCACCCTCTTTCTGTCTCTTCAGACTGAGGGACTAGGCACAGCTCTGGCGGAGATGGAGGTGAAGGAGGCCATACAGATCCAGCAAGGTGCGAATGGTGAAGTGGTTCAGATTCAGATGCCTGTTAACACAGTGGGCACCTGAGACACCAGCTCATGTGCTCTCTCTCTCTCTCTCAAACCCAAGACTTCTCCAAGTACACGGATGCGTCATTGCGATTCTGCAGCAGTAGCACCTGAGCTACAGAGAGAGAGAGAGAGAGAGAGAAAGAGTGATATGTGTGGGTGCGTAAACTCACTATTTGAGTAACCATGGGTTAAGCCCAGCAGGAGAGACTTAGTTAAAACAAATCATATTCCCTTTGGGTCAACCAGTCTATTGGCAATCTCCTGACAAACACAGACTGTGAAAGCAGCCAGTCAGCTTATTAACACAAAAGCAATGTTGGCTTCAGTGCAGGCTTGTCAAAGCTGCATGTGGCCCAGCTGAGTACAGAAGAAAGGAAGATACCCCCCAACCTCCTCCCGCATCTGTGCTCCATCAGTGCAGCAGCTTCATCACTGTGCAAGATGAGTTTATTTAACTACAACTTGTCTGACTGTAAAGTTTTCAAGATTATCTAATGTCCAAGTTACAAAAAAGATTTTACCATGCAAAAAAAAAAAAAAAGTTGCAAATGATCAAGGCTTTGCTTTGCATTCTGCCTCCTGGTTCTGGTTTCTGGAGCATCTTCTGCATAACTGACACCGTATTGCTTTGTTAAAATATAAGTTATTATTTTTTTTTATTATTTGTGTGCTGTCATTGTTTGGCTTTCAGTTGGGTTGCACAATGATTAGCCCATTAAAGTTGCTTGTAGGTTGTTGCTAACTTATGGCAACAAATGTATTAAGCAGAAATATTTATGATGTTTTTTCTAATCTGATGTTTGATTTATACTGTTGATAAAAAAATCTTGTATTTGTATTTGGCAGTGACAGTAATTAAGCCCATGCACATACAATGTGTCACAGAAGTATTTGCTACCCCCAAACTTTCCCACATTTTGTACTGGACAACATGGAACTAAAATTGACTTAACTGTGATATTAATTTTAGTTCTGGTGCAAGCAGTTTCTACCATTACACAAAATTAGTTGATTGGAGTCCAATTGTGTACATAAGACATATGACTTGGTCTTATAAATAAACTTGGAATGTATCCAGGAGACCTCAAACTTCAGTCCAGAACAGAGTTGTAGAAATGGATTGATCAATGCTTGGTTATTAATTCATGAACAGAATATGGTACAACAGTAATCAGGTAGGCACACTGTTAGTCAGAGAAGCAAGCACTAAAAGGCCTAGGGTAAGGTCAATTTAAAGTTTTCACCACCACGCTTTAATGTGTTCATTGTTTTCTCAGCTATATAGGGCTTCCACTTTTTGTTCCAAGGTCAAACTGTTCAACTGTGGTGTTAAATAGAACAAATAATCACGTTTGCTGAATCTCCATTAAGTTTGGAATTGCACTGTAGAAAATACACTGTTTTGTATTATGTGTATGACTTGTTCAAAGGGAATAATGTCATGTAATAGTACTGCTTATGTTTTTATGTTAACAGTAGCTGCCAGACAGAATTCAATAGAGAACAGAAACATAAAAAGATTTCTTTTTACACATTTTTGTTTCCCATGATTCTGTTATGGGTTGAGTTCTGAAGGCTTTCTGCTCTATATGAAGCAAGATCTGGGTTTAGTGCCAGTACTGTCATTAATATTAAAATACATGATTTGGAATTGATGATGGAGGCCTGTTCTGTGATGGTTGATATCTGAATCAGGTTTATTGGCCAAGTGTTTTGACAACCACAAGAGTGCTGGTGAGACATAACACTATACATTTACAATACAATAGACAATACAGATGAGTATTAAATAGAACACAATATACAGAGTATATGACAGCTCAGTAATGTACATATAATGTACAAGTGTGAGAGTGCATGGTAGTGCACATAGCAGAATTGTGCATCACGTAAGATAAAGAGGTTACTTTAGAATATTTGTACAATATACAGCAGCAATAGAGGGTGTGTGTAACATATGGCGATGATGTGAGATGACTGACTTCTGATAATGCAGTACTTATAGACATGAAGCAGGGCATTGTAAGGACTTTATTATTGTGCCTGTTTGCTGTTAAAAAGTAATCTGTTTTCTGTTAATTTTATATCCTGGGGACTGGGTGTGTAGAGGGATAACGTACTTCCTCTAGGTCACCACACATTTTCTCATCACAGCTCAAGACACGGTGACCCAACTAAGCGTCCACTCCTGCAATAATGCTTCCTTGTGTGTGTCTGTGCATGTATGACTGTGTGTATATCTCTGTGTGTGTGTGTGTGTGTGTGTGTGTGTGTGTGTGTATACTCCAGATGGAGGAGTAAGTCTCTGGTGATGCGTATCAGGAAGACTGGGGGAGAGAGAGAGAGATAAAGAGTGTTTTTGGAGCTTCTCTGCAGTTCCCACACATTTTGTGATGTAATGGTGTATTTTGGAGTGCTTGCAAGAAACAAGTTGTACAAACGTTGATAAACCCACTTCTTCCCTATTTCCTTTTGTTTTTTCTTCGTCTCTGTGTGTCTATTAACCACTATTTTAAGCTTCCTCCCGCTATCTTTCCAGCACTTTAACACAACTCGTCTTTCTCAGATTTCTGCTCCTTTGCTCTCTATTTCCCCTTCATATGTTTTATCTGTCTGTCTCATTCTCTTCCTTTCCTCTGTCTTTGTTCTACTATCAATTGTTTGGGGCAGTCTTGGCAAAGCTGGAGCTGCAGAAACCCCTCACTTACCCCCCTTTTCGTGGTCTGACTCAACCGATTCATATGGGACCTGGCTGTCCTCTCTGCTCAGTCTAAAAAACAATGAGACAGGTGAAAACTTCCATGTGCAGTGGCCCAGTTTCCTCTACTTTAACAACTTGGGCCCAGGACCAGAGACTGCTCGTCCATGTCGTCATGACAGTGTTCTAAAAGGCGATGGGGGAAAAAAAAAGACAAAATAGCAGAGGAGTGCATGGGGTTTAAGAGATGTACAGACACAAAGAGGAGGAGGTGAGCAGTATATCACTTCTCTTGAGCCTGTCTTCAGACCCATTATAAGCTCTCATGCCTTAGCAGGAGTTTTGCTACAACAAGCATCCTTTATTCCACTTTTGTCTCCCTCATGGTATCTCACCACCATCAGCTTGGGTTTTCCTGGTCTGTTTATCCATCTTCCATTTCCCCTTTGCCTGTTTTACTTTATACAAGCCTGGAAGGGATATCTAGGAAGGGAACACTTTTGAATCAGACTGCAGCTGTTTAAGCAGACCACACAATAAAAACATTTAAAACGTAGCTCAATAGTTATAAATCATCACTTGATCTGCAGCAAATAAAACAAAATAAAAAATAGGGGAAATGTAGCCTCAATCTGACCTAAGGACAGTGTCTGCTAATAATGTCAGTAATTTTAATGCCTCTGTGTCACAATTAAAGAGTGGGTATTCTTTTATTCTGATAGGATAAGCTATCATGTGATGGTTATTCAAGTCATTGCACAGCACTTGGAAGGGCTAATAAACATCATTAAAATGGACAACCAGCTGTTGGTCTCTGATCACATTTTGAAAACGTCTATAAATCCTGGAGTTTTTGCACCAAATAACAATTCGGATTTTATGAGTATGCATGACCTGCATATAAAACATATATTATATATGTTTATAATTATATATAATTACTCCCAGTGCACTTGCTGTTCTATTCCTATTTTGCCACCATGTCTAAAATCCTGGAAACATGACTGATATTTATGGTTGGTTTTCCAGGGTAGCTGAAGGGTCCAATGAAATGTAGATTTTACCTGGCAAGCATGTAAATTCAGTGGTTTATATAAGGTTTACACAGACGTTATAACCCTTGATAACACTTTATAACACTTGACACATGACACATTTTATAA
The DNA here is from genome assembly GCF_946808225.1 of Silurus aristotelis. Taxonomy (NCBI): domain Eukaryota; kingdom Metazoa; phylum Chordata; class Actinopteri; order Siluriformes; family Siluridae; genus Silurus; species Silurus aristotelis. The sequence goes on from NC_139580.1 coordinate 14,778,494, forward strand.
CACAGGTCCAGAAAATTACATCATTTGCTTTTCTTAATGAATGCTTCCTGCTGCACTCCGACCAAAAAACATTGCCTAATAGGACATTTATCGCTTTATAAACACTGGAAAGAGGTCATGGGTCGTTATAGTGGGAAAGGATGGATCAGGCTCATGGGGATGAAGAGTTCAGTAGCTGAGAGACCTCATCCGCAGAGTACTCTTGTGTGCTCGGCTTTGTTTCTTATTTCTGTTTGGTATTAACATTTCTAAGCTGTTTCCCAAGGTCTAGTACGCTCAGACTGGATTTTTGAGTGTTTTTATTAGAAAACTTGACTCCAGAAAGAGTAAATTTCCCAACAGGCATGTTCTCATCGAACTGACAGAATTTGGCACTTCCCATGGGCTTGGCTGAGAGGCATCTCAGCTGCATGGCTTCATTCTTTTATTCCCCTTCGTTTGAATTTAGACCTGTTTTTCTTTTCGATATTACTGAAAAGCGGCGCTGTGTGTGTGTGTGTGAAGTGTGAGGCATTAAGGCGCGCTGGTAGAGTAGAGGTTAATTTTATCTACTGAGTGGGCGGGGACGCGCGCAAAGCGGCACGTGCGTGCGCGCGCGGAGATACGCGGATGGAGCGGAGCTCGAGGCGCGCGCCAGGGTTCTAGCACGCAGCGCGAGGGCTTTATGGCGGAGCTGTTCCTCTGCGTCCGGCACGACTGAGTTCACGTTTCTAAAGTGTAACCTGAGGGTGAGTCCACTTACCTCTGCTGCTACACTTAAAGTCACGTGCAAAAAAAACCAAACAACAACAAAAAAACAGGGAATTAGGGCACTTCATTTGGAGCCTCGGCCTCAGACTGAACCTGAAAGGAGGTGACTTGAGAAGTTCAGGACCAGGGTTCATTCAGCATCGCAGGCGTATAGGTTCTCTTAGAATACAAGCATTGCCTGGCATTAATAACTCTTCATGCAGAATGGACAGAAATGAGTCTTCCATTCCACACAACATTAGTTGCACTTATATTTCCTGTTAAAACTTATCTATATTTACTTTCTCCAGGATGCTGCTTAACCCAAACAAACTATTAGGTTGTATTCAAAAAGCAATGGAGCCATGACTTTCCTCTTCTGGCTTTCTATTTCCAAATATCTAACAAATAACACTAAAAACATCATTTATTTACCTGAATGTCAGAGACCTCACAGAGATTAGGAAAAAATCCTAAACATTTTGCATATCAGTATTTCTAATGATGTGCTCTTCACAAGATGTTTAGTTTGTAAGCAAATTCTGAACTGACTTTATCTCCTTCAGATGAGACTCATCTGTACACTCTGCTTATAAACAGATCAGGTTCCACAGCTTCAGCGTCCATCCTTAAACCACATCAACAGGATTTTCTCCTAGACTGCGAACTAACTGAGCCAACTCTTGGCAAACCATCCAACAGCAGCATATCTTTAAGTACATCACATCTTTCAGTGGAAACATAATGAACGTGTTTCAGGGGGAACCTTCCCTTTAAGGTGGCAGTGATGAAACCTGGTGCCACAAGGCCCTGTTTGATTTCCTCTTTCAACACACCTTCAAACATTTAAAGCTTTAAACTTTTCCTTACTAGGCACCGCATGCCCATAAACTACAAGATCACTGACATACCAGAGCTGTGATAAAAAAAAATAGTGGACCCCCCCACCATTTTCCTGTTTCCCATAGCAGCGGTAAATGTTTCTAATGGAAGCTGTAAGTCATGGTGATGCTGTCAGATAGGGGTGTGTGTGGGAGGCGCTCTGACTGTAAAGAGGAGGAGAGATGCTGGGTGTCCTGTCTTGAGACATACCAGCTGCACCTTGCACATTGAGAATGTGTGATTCACATCGAACAGCACGTCTCCTGTCTATCTGTGTAATGTGTAAACATTTTACGCTGCCCCAAGTTGTAAAGACAGGAATGCAAGTTGCAATTAAGATTACATCTTCTTTGGTCTAGAATTTTGCATCACACTATAGGATATATATTTAACAATACATAAAAATGTGCCTTATTAAAATGGAGCAGTGAAACTGCTTGCCAGAAACAATACTCGTTTATGTATTGCGCATTAATGGGCTATGGTTCATTCAGCATAATAGCTGAAGCATTTGTCACACTGCCATGTCTCTGGTTAGTTTCTGGATTGCATAATGAAAATTTGAAAAAATAAATAAATAAATAAATAAATTAAATACATACAGTACTTTTTAAATGATTGTGCAAAAACGAAAGGCTTCACTTTTTCTTCACTTAAATTGTTCTTTTAGTAATGTCTTGGTTAAGATGACTATTACCCTTGATTCTCACCCATGACTGATTTTGTTACCCAGAATGGTCCAACAATTCCAACAATTTATTATACATCATCAATTATATCTTATCTTTTCATTTCTATTTGTTCAGTAGTAACGTGTGGGAATGCTTAATTATGTCGATTTTTGGCCAGATGTCTACTCTTCCAGAACTTCCACAGGACTGAAAGCAATTTGTTGGTGCTCCAAATTAGCGAGTGGAGAGACAGAGGCAGCCTCCAAGTCAAATCTCTTCAGTTTCCTTTTGCAAATGAGGCACATAACAATCAGCTGTAAGAGGGGGCTGTGTTACAGTCTGAGTTTGTGCAAGGTATATGCAGGGACGTGTTAACCAAACTGGCTCTGCATAAGTCAACACTAACAGTTTTGGCAAAGATCCCAGAGACATTTCAGTACTCACATTTAATACTGTATCTGTACTGTATTGGAAATCTATAAAATTGATGTTTATGTCAGCAGAAACCATCCAACTGCATCCAACTGTCTTTCAAACAGAGAGTTTTGTCTTTAAGAATTGCATAACTAAAAACATATTCACACTAAATGTTGGCCTTTGCAATTTGGTAATTGAACAATTAACATTTTAGTTTCTCTGGAATGTTTTCTACTCAACCTGAGCCATCATTTCAGGCTATTAGTAGTGGGATTCACCGTGTCATGCCAAATAATCACGGGCTATATTCAAAACTATTCAGTGCCGAGTAAAAGTCCTGTGAGCTCCATTTTAGGTATTGAAATGTTTTCAGTCCACAGAGTATTTGTGAACTTAGGAAATGTTGGCACAGGAGGTAGGATTGTTTTGATAATGGACAGATGCTAAGACTAATCATATTTTATTGACAAATAATTTGGAATCATGGAAATTCTGCAAAATATTTTTTTTTTAAAACATGCAGCATTCATCAGGGATATAATAGCTGAATTTAGTCTGACATCTGACACATCCATAGTCAGGGATTTTTTGACAAATGCTGAATAGTCTATTGTTTTGTGAGCGGGGCTAGGCTTTAGGTTCCTGTATGGAATAACGTGTTCATATTCCATGTGAGAAAGAGCTCTTATTTTTTGAATGCAATACAACTTTTTTTTCCCTGAACACAAAGGCTCACTGGCCTGGGAAAAGCTGCCTTAGGTTTTCCTTTTTTCATATCTTTGTTATGGTCATGCCAGATGTGGGATTCAAGTCATGCTTCAGTTGCAGCCAAAAACATTTGATAATTTTTGACTCCTAGAACGCTAGAATATGCAAGCACTAAGAGGCCATTTCAGGGGAGGAAACTTTTTTTATGTATTTTTATACTTATCAACATATGAGTCTGATGTCCTTAATAGACTCGGTATTTACTAACTTTCAGCAATTGACTTATTATTCCACTGGAGTCTTTTAGGTCAAATTTTTTTGATTTTTGTATACATGGGTGTAACTGAAGCTTACATGGGAAATAGAGTAAAGAGGAGCAGTGGCATTGCTAACACACTGTCTCAGAACTCCATGTTCCAGACGGACACACTGGGTCGTGCCCTGTGCGGAAGTGTAAAGTCCCGGGATAGACCACTTAGTGCTTTTTTCCCTTTTTTCTTCCAAACTAGTATAACCCTGTTCTGGCTGCCTTGCATGTATCCTGATCCATGAGAGATTAATATCAGACCTGGACTGTGGTGTGAGACCTGGACTGTGGTGTGAATTAGGTTGCTAGGAAGGTAATTGTTAGGCACTCAGACTGGTGCATTTAATGCCCAAATTCTCTAGGTTACACTCTTCGGGAAGGAAATGCTAAAGAAAAACTACAAACAAGTATTTGAAAGGAGGAAAGACCTAAGAGCTTTGGCCTTGGCAGTCAGATTTTTCATCTCCAGGAATGGGATTATAAAAGTTTAGACTTGTCGAATCAGTTTTCACTGATGACTAAAACAGTATTTTTACACTGCGTCAAAAAAGATCTTTCACTTTGGATTCCTTGTTCCACACCCTAACAGCCTGCTCCTGCACTGTTCACAGAGGCTTAGGTCAAACTTGTCTTATGGCTCCCATCACCTCTGAGGGCTTTTCTTCTCTCAGCACATTTTCAAATTCAATCCACACCCAGGATTGATTCAGAGGAAGTGCTTATAATTGCAGGTTTGTTTTCCCATAAAAATTTCTTTTGAATCAACATGGATTCACAAATCTACATGCTACATTTGTGTTGCCGTGTTTGCAAATCGCAAGGCACTATGTTAATCCGTTTGCTGTATAATTGTTCCACTGTCAGTAAAAATCAGCATTTATTAGATTCATGATATGTCACTGTGCAGGACTATGTACAAACAAAAAACTGTCCTCATATATGCTTTTAGTCATGCAGGCCAGCACTTGATGTGCATTTTCTGCGATAACTCTCACTTCAAGAATTTGTACCACAAACCTAATTACAGTGCTGCAGTCCTATAAGTCTGCTTTTATTTATCAGAAGCCATAATAATCATTCCCCTTTCTACACTAAAGTAGAAACAGGAAGCAAAGTGACTAATTAAAATCATGTATGTGTCACTGAGTGGGAAATCTTCCACACATTATAAGCACTGCACAAGAGGTCAGTTGTAGTGAATTTACAAAGAACAGGATTGATTTCTTCGACTGCTCTCAGGCTCAACCGTGTACACATTTCCGCAAGCATACAAACTCTGTCCTTAAATTGCCTCATATCCAGGGTGTGACCTCAGTTGAACAATTACACCTAAATTCTACATTATTTTAGAAAAATGTATCATGATTTTTTTGTGTTTAAGTTCTTTTATTTATGCCTTCTTTACAACATTTATTCATGTAACCTAAAACAATCCCTATTTGCTCTTCCTGGATGAGTCTATCCTGGATGTGTCTGTCACTCCAGTTTTTAAATATGGGGAAAGGAGAAAGAGACCAGTCTTTAGAACCAACCATGTAAGAACCAAAACCTTTTTTGCCTACTTGTAGGCGGTACAGTTAGCTCACTGATCACAGTAGAAAATGTAAGATGCCATTTGGTTAATCATCATACAAACAGCACTGTCTGCACGGGTCTGTCATTCCTTTCTTCCTTACAGAATGCAGGCTGGAATGTGTGTCAAAGTGTGATGGAAGTAAATGAGAAACAGAAGGTCAATCACATCTTGTTCACTGAAATAAATCACATATATTTGAAATACACAGAATGATTACATTTTCAGGTTTAGAGCTAGAGCAGGTTCCTAGCCAAATCAACTGGCTCAGGCAATATGCTTGATTTAAAATAAAACAGAAGGTCAGACCTGAGCCATGGTTCTGATGTAAGAAGAAGACTTTGTCTGGTTTTGAGGTTTGGATTCTCTGCTCTGTAATCAGCACCAAACAAAAAGGATTTGTTCCGTTTCTTTTTCTCCAGCTACTGTTTTATAGAATGATTTACATCTGAAATTTAGAACGAGATGAAAGGACGAGGGAAAACATTTTTGGGTCATCTGCTGTGCTTTTGCTGTGCATACATCAGTTGCAGGTCAGGGGTTCTACACAGTCTTAAAAGTCTGTTGGTGAAGTGTGAAGGTGTGAAATATTTGTGGAAGTTTGGGACATGGCCTGCGTCAAAGTGTTTGTGTCTGAGCGAATGCTGAGTTTCACATCTGGTGTTGTTCTTTTAAAGGTTTGATAATTAGTGAGGTAGACTGAGGGGAAACATTATTCCTGTACACTTATACAAAAGTGCATACTCCCCCCAAACTCTAGTTATACAACTTTTATTTATTGTAGCTGCCTTGTTTTTACCCAATTTTCTCATCCTAATTGTAACATGACCTCACCATGTTTTCAGCTACACTTTCTCACACATTTTGTTCATAATTATTTCATTTCCCATTTGGCTTAAATACTTGTCACGATGTTTTAAGGCATTTATTTACCACGTACAGATTGCAGTTTGTAAAATCTTTGATTAGTCTTCTGTTAGGCTTTTCAACCCTCCCACATCTTTACAGCTCTAGAGACCAAAACAGTTTTGTCTGATCTGATTTTCACAAATCACATCCACAAAAAAAGATTTTTTTTTCTGAAAGTATTTATTTTAAATTAATAGTGGATATTCTCCAGGTATATGTCACTTTTTTGAGGGGGGGATTGATTTCTCACCAAACATATTTTATATTAGCTAGGAAAAAAATGCAAATCATTCATTCAGACTGTAGCCTGAACATGTGTTTGCATTCAGCCCAATATTATTCCTGCTACATCGAATCCAAATGATGTTTAAATGATTACATTCATTAACATGAAACTCCACCTGATAATCTGTTGGCCAAATCATGTCTTACATCCCTAAGGATATAGCAAAAGTCATCTATAGGGTGTGTGGTTTTGTGTGCAAGAGCATGTGTTTAACACTTGTGAATTTGTAAAATATTTATTCCTTTTTCCACACGAATGGTTGCTTTTTAGTATGGAAAATATTTACTACTGCTTACTTCTTGTTTTGGGGTTTTTCAGAGGGCAGACAGTTCACAGAGTTCTTCATCTGTGCTACAAACACAAAAGTGTGATCTGCTTCTGTGTTCTCACAGGTTCTCACATTAATATTGGTCCTTTCTTATGGAAAGATCCTACTTATATACAGCAGATGACATAATTATGTTTTTATTTATGTATTATGTATGTATCTATCATGACACAGTAGGGAGCATGTTCAAGCATTATACAAGCTACATGGTATACACTCACCGGCCACTTTATTAGGTACACCTTACTAGTACCGGGTTGGACCCCCTTTTGCCTTCAGAACTGCTTTAATCCTTCGTGGCATAGATTCAACAACGTACTGGAAACATTCCTCAGAGATTTTGGTCCATATTGACATGATAGCATCACGCAGTTGCTGCAGATTTGTCGGCTGCACATCCATGATGCGAATCTCCCGTTCCACGACATCCCTAAGGTGCTCTATCGGATTGAGATTTGGTGACTGTTTAGGCCATTTGAGTACAGTGAACTCATTGTAATGTTCAAGAAACCAGTCTGAGATGATTCATGCTTTATGACATGGTGCGTTATCCTGCTGGAAGTAGCCATCAGAAGATGAGTACACTGTGGTCATAAAGGGATGGACATGGTCAGCAACAATACTCAGGTAGGCTGTTGCATTGACACGATGCACAATTGGTACTAATGGGCCCAAAGTGTGCCAAGAAAATATCCCCCACACCATTACACCACCACCACCAGCCTGAACCGTTGATACAAGGCAGGATAAATCCATGCTTTCGTGTTGTTGACGCCAAATTCTGACCCTACCATCCAAATGCCGCAGCAGAAATCGAGACTCGTCAGACAGGCAACGTTTTTTTAATCTTCTGTTGTCCAATTTTGGTGAGCCGGTGCGAATTGTAGCCTCAGGTACCCGTTCTTAGCTGTCAGGAGTGGCACCTGGTGTGGTCTTCTGCTGCTGTAGCCCATCCGCCTCAAGGTTCGACGTGTTGTGCGTTCAGAGATGCTCTTCTGCATACCTCGAGTGGTTGTTTGAGTTACTGTTGCCTTTCCATCAGCTCGAACCAGTCTGTCCATTCTCCTCTGACCTCTGGCATCAACAAGGCATTTGCGCCCACAGAACTGCCGCTCACTGGATATTTTCTCTTTTTCGGACCATTCTCTGTAAACCCTAGAGCATGAAAATCCCAGTAGATGAGCAGTTTCTGAAATACTCAGACCAGCCCGTCTGGCACCAACAACTATGCCACGTTCAAAGTCACTTAAATTACCTTTCTTCCTCATTCTGACGCTCGGTTTAAACTGCAGCAGATCGTTTTGACCATGTCTACATGCCTGATTGCATTGAGTTGCTGCAATGTGATTGGCTGATTAGAAATTTGCATTAACGAGCAGTTGGACAGGTGTACCTAATAAAGTAGCCGGTGAGTGTATATTCTGACCAAGCATAACACTATGATCACCTTCCTAATATTGTTTTGGTACCCCTTTTGCTGCCAAAACAGTCCTGACCCATTGAGCATTAACTTCTTTAGTAAATTGAGCTGCAGGAGCTCGTCTGTTGCATCGGACCACACCTGCATCAGTGAGCTTTTGGCTGCCCATGACCCTTGTCACCGGTTCACCACTGTTCCTTCCTTGGACCACTTTTGATAGACACTGACCACTGCAGACAAGCCCACAAGAGCTGCAGTTTTGGAGATGCCCTGACCCAGTCTTCCCTTGGCCCTTGGTCAAACTCCTTACTCTTGCCCATTTTTCCTGCTCTTAACACATTAACTGTGAGGACAAAATGTTCACTGGCTGCCTAATACAGGTGCAGCTGAAAAAATGTGAATATCATTTAAAATTTTTATTCATTTTAGTAATTAAATACAAATAGTGAAACTTTATATTATATCGATTTATCACACTTTATCACACCCAGACTGATATATTTCAAGTGTTTATTTCTTTTAATTTTGATAATTATGGCTTACAGCTAATAAAGAATTTGGGGGAGATTCACAAAGAGCTGACCGCAGCTGGAGTCAGTGCTTCAAGAGCCACCACACACAGACGTATTATTTTTGTCCTACAACTGGCGCATTCCTTGTGTCAAGCCACTCCTGAACCAGAGACAACATCAGAGGTCTTACCTGGGCAAAGGACAAAAAGGATTGGACTGTTGCTCAGTGGGCCAAAGTCGTCTTTTCAGATGAAAGTAAAGAACATTTTGCATTTTATTTGAAAATCAAGGTCCCAGAGTCTTGAAGAAGAAAGAAGAGGCACAGAATCCAATTTGCTTGAGGTCCAGTGTAAAGTTTGCAGAGTCAGTGGTGGTTTGGGGAGTCATGTCATTTGCTGGTGTTGGTCCACTGTGTTTTATCAAGTCCAAGGTCAGCACAGCCATCTACCAGGAAGTTTTAGAGCACTTCATGCTTCCCTCTGCTGACCAGCTTTATGGAGATGCTGATTTCATTTTCCAACAGGATTTGGCACCTGCCCACACTGCCAAAAGCAACAAAAGTTGGTTAAATTACTATGGTGTTGGTGTGCTTGACTGACCAGCAAACTCACCAGACCTGAACTCTATAGAGAATCCATGGGGTATTGGCAAGAGGAAAATGAGAAACAAGAGACCAAAAAAATATAAATGAGCTAAAGGCCATTGTCAAAGAAACCTGGGCTTCCATACCACCTCAGCAGTGCCACAGACTGATCACCTCCATGCCATGCCAATTAAAGCAGTAATTAAAGCAAAATGAGTCCCTACCAAGTATTTAATACATATACAGTAAATGAACATAATTTCCAGAAGGCTAACAATTCACTAAAAATGTTTTTTTATTGGTCTTATGAATAATTCTGTTTTTTTTTTTCTTTATATGAATTGGTTGGTTTTTATTAAATGTTAGCCAAAATCATCACAATTAAAAGAAATAAACACTTTAACTATATCAGTCTGTATGTGGTGAATCTATATAATATACAAGTAAAATTTTTTGTATTGAATTACTAAAAAAAACTTTTTAATGATATTCTATTGAGATGCACCTGTATATCCCACCCACTAACAAGTGCAATTATGAAGAGATAATCAGTGTTATTCACTTCACCTGTCATAATGTTATACTGTATATACAGTGATGCAGAATAATTAAATGGTTATAAGACATTATTGTATCAATGCCCCATTCTCAGCAATTGTGTGTGGTAAAGTGATGAGAGACATAGTGATAGTGTATTTAGTGTATGTAAGAAAAGTCACTGAGACTGAAGCATCTGGAAAATAAAATGCTCTTTGGAAAGCAGAATATGGAAAACTTCTTCATAATATTGTCCTGTGCTTGGCACCCACACCAGAATGATGTTTATGCAATACAGATGCTCTAGCTAGAAGCACACTGTTTGATGCCCAGAAATATATACACACTCAGGCTTTGGGAAGAGATAGATTTAGCAACCAACGATATAAACATGTGCAGATGGTTATGGTAAAGGAATTTCATAGTGAATATGAAGCTGTGCACTTGACTAACAGATGATTAAGTCCCTCAAGCTGTTCTGTAAGCATCTGTGGGACAGTCTATATACAAAATGAACTCTAAAGATCTAAAGTCTTTAGATTAGTGTGGTTGTAATTACATTGTGCAGACAAAGTCATGGTCAAACTTTGAAATTTGGGTAAAACCTTTAAAAAACAGTTTTGTCAGCACTATGGCAATCAGTTTCTCATGCAGAAATGAGTCATGGCTAAACAACACATCTAAAATACAGTCTGCATTGAACATGCCATCATGCTAGACCCAAACCACCAAATCCCCCTTCAGAGCTGATGACCAAAACAAAGACTGGTCTGCATTAGACCTAAGATACAGTCCAGAAGACAGATTGTGCATGCTCTCATTGTCTTGCCAGAAACTAAAACAGTCACAGGCACAATATGGCAATAACAGTGTCTAGTCAGTAAACAGAAAAAATGATTCATTTTGTTGAATATTTTGGTTTTTTTTGTTTTATGTTCATTTATCATGACAATTACATACAGTGTTTCCCTGGTCTTAATAATCTCCCAATTAAGCTCTACATTCACTACAAAGCTTTCTATCTTATCACTAAAGCCCTAGTTGGTGTTAGCGCTGGAATGTCTTGCTAATTTAGTCGTCGGCCAATGTTTTTATACTGCCCTTAAATTCTAGCTAGCTCCCTAGGAGACTGTCAAATCCAGATTACAATCGTGTGCATCTGTTTAGCCTGGCCTATTTATAGTTGGTTCTTGTATTATATTGTTTTGGTTTTTTTTGGTCATTTGTGGGATTTATAGCTTAGGATTTGTGGCTAAATATTTTTATGTAGATCATTTTGTGACATTTAAAAATAAAAATTAAAAATAGATAAAAGAAATACGAGAAAATAAGACTCTGTTCAGTTCAATGGGGAAACTACAAACAGCAGCATGTGTAGAAATGTATAAGATATACTATACCTAGATTATAAAATAGAAAACAATGTAGTAAAATAGGATAAAGAAAAAGATAGCCCTAAACACTATATAAAGAAAGAAATGTGTTTTTGCAATAGTTTTAAAATTATTTAAAGTTATAAGTGAAAAGAGTGATAGAAGGGTTGTTGAGTTTAAAAGTGAGTTTTAAGTGTAAAAAGTGATAAGCAAAGCAAAATAATGAATGAATTCTCAGGTTAAGGTTTACTTAATTATAAGTATGAGCAATTCTGTTGTATGGTAAAAAAAAAGAAAAAAAGAAAAAGGAAACACAGTGACAAGGCAAACATTTTATTGCTTATAGCGGTATGCAAAAGCATCGTTGCTCTACTCAAAAGTTTGGGCACACCTGGCCAAATGACAGAGGGTTTTTTTTGTTTTGTTTTTTGTTCAAAAGCCAACCTCCCATTTAAAACTGAAAGAGGATTGGCATCTTTGGATGTTTTGAATCAAGACAATGATTCAAAACATCACAAATCAAGGTTACTTGCTCTAAGAAAGGCAAGATGAATCTTTGAAATTGCCCTTACATTCCTTGATTTGAACATCATTGAAAATCTGTGTGTAAATCTTAATCATGCTGTGCATTCAAGTTGGATTCTTGAGTTGCTGTGCACTCAAGAATTTCTTCTTCAGACATTAAGGACTTTTTGGTTTAAAATTCATACAACAAGAAGACTGCTAGCAGGCACCATAAAACATTTGCAAGCTTAAATAACTTCCAAAGTGTACTGTTTTACATATTACATAAGTAGTATATACAAAGTTATTATTAGTATATTTTATATAGTTTTATTAAATATAAAATAACTATGCATTAACCTTTGCAGAAAATGTGTTTTTTTTTATAGTTTAATATATAACAAAGTAGTTTGCTGCAGAAAATGTGTTTACTTTTTTTCACTTCAAAAACAAACATAATGTGTAATTTGGTGAGGCAAATTTATGTGATTGCTGTAGAAAGCAATCAGACAATCTATAAACACAACTCAAGGTGTTTTCACAGTTGGCCCAAAAGCCAGACTGCACAGCCAAAACCAGAAGCTCCAAATGAATTTGGGGTTCATTTAGGGAGGAGGTCATAATAGCATGCTTTCATTAATACAAAATAAATTTTTCCAAAACTTTTATGCAACTTCATATGCCATTGTTCAGTATGCAGGTGAACAAAGTTTAGGTTTAGCTAGGTTTATTTAAGCAATTGAACTACCCTTTGAAGATGCATGGCATGTTTGTTTGCAGGTATAATTGTAAACCATGAGCCGTTATTGTCAAGTCAAGTCAAGTCAAGTCAAGTCAAGTCAAGTCAAGTTCATTTCTATAGCGCATTTCACAACAGACATTGTCTCATAGCAGCTTTACAGAAATCAACAGTTAAGGTAAATGGTGTGCATTTGTCCCTGATGAGCAGCCATGGTGACTGTGGCAAGGAAAAACTCCCTTAGATGTCATGAGGAAGAAACCTTGAGAGAAACCAGACTCAAAAGGGGAACCCATCCTCATTTAGGTGATATCAAGAGTGTGATTATAGTCATTTAACAATATGGAACACTGGATAGTGAGAACTAACATGAGCACTGGAGTGTAAGATTATAAGTATAGTCTTTGTACAGTCTTATTGTATAATAAGATTTCTGTATACCCGTTTGTGACAATTTACATTGTTAAAAGCACTGCATAATTAAAGAGATTACACACTGGTGGATTTGGTTTAAGTGAGCTTCAGTCATCATTTTTTATGAGGACCAGGAATTAGTTCCTGGACTGCTCCCGACAGCATGTAAACCGCAAATCTAAGGCCCAGAGTCTGGAAAAAGACAACTGTGAAAACATCCTTAATCTCCTTGAACACTTCGTAAACTGTCCTAGCATTGAGCATATTTTGAATATTTACGTTCGGGTTTTCACATTATACCATTGATTCTTTTCTTTCTATGCTTCTGTGCCTCCTGTTTGTCATAGTCTACTATTTCCCAAATGCACACCCAGACATACACAAACACACAAGTATTCACAGAGCTCTTTAGTGGTGCCAGACCCCTTAACCTGACTTGTCTGGTCTTTGTGTACTAATGAACTCTGTGGTTTGACTGTTTACATATTGCTTGTATGAATAACTGAACTACTGTATGGTAATTGCTTACAATGCCTTCCATATGTTACCATATGTTACATGTTACCATGGACTTTCCAGGGCAAAGGAGCAGCTTGAGTGAAGCAAGCATGCAGAAGTCCCCAATCAGATAACATCTTCCTCTTCCTCTGCTTTTTAATTCAGTTAGTAGCTGAGTTTCAGTTTGTAGTGTACAATGCAATATATTCTGTCTGCTTTGAAAAATGTAGACAAATGGCTGTACATCCCAGGTTTAATGCAAGGAGGGACACATGCATCGCATTTGTGTACGAGACCATAGCTTTTGTTCAGACACTGTGTCTTTGTGTAATTGAGGATTATTGACAGTTTAGTTTTCCTGTGAATGCATGAAACCATGACAGTCTCACGCTGTTATAATGATAAACCTTGTATCTTTATTTATTATATCCTTTCCCAACTTCTGTCATGCTTTTTATTCATTGTTTTCTTCTTCTGCCAAATGCCACTTTTAATCTTTCTCCCATATACCAGCCAGTGATCTGTGTAGTAAAATGATGCATCCTGAGAACTGAATTATAGATGGTGTTCCAGCTGGATTTGCTCCAGGTAAATGAAGCAACACTTGTAGAGCTTTTAGTGGGTTTGAAATATATGTATGTTCTTCTCTGTCTTAATTTATTGCACACAAGAAAATACCAATTTTTGGTGTATTGTTTTAAACCTGCTTTTATGCTAACAGTGTAACAATTCTAACATTGGAGGGATCATTATTTAAATTCTTAAAAAAAAAATTAGGTGAGAAGAGCATCAGTTGTTTTATTTTTTTCCCAGCAGTCAGGTGTTTCATGTACTCTTGATTCCAGTGCTAGTTGAGGTTGAGTTGAGTTGAGCTGAGTGCAGTTATAGAAGATTGTAGATCTTAGATATAGAACATCTGTTTAGAAACTGGTTACAAAGCCCTGATTGGATTCTGTGTGTTAGTGTACTTAATACAAGGGGAATAAAAGGTACAAAGCTGCCCGAGCAAACATACACAAACAACTCATATTTACTGCTGCTTAATGTTTAAATAAAAAGTTTGTCATATAACAATTAAAATTTGAATCTTTACAATTAAAATGAAAATACATAACAGCACACATTTGTCAATAGTTTGGTTGATTATTTGTGTCCAAAATGCCAAGAGTTTTACCAAAAAACACCAAAGCTAATCTCATGGACTCATAAGTCATGGTGCTCCCAGACCCAAATATGTGTGCACATCAGGGCAGCAGACCTGCCAGTCGCATTTACTGAATGTAAGAGTTTAGCTGAAATTATCTTCCCTGACCAATATGCTTAGCTACCTACGGCCAGAGGTGGCAAGAGGTGACACATCCTTCACTTAAGTAGAAGTACAGATACTCATGTTTTAAAAGATTCTGGTACTGACTATACTTTTAAAGTAAAGAAGTATGAGCTCTTAAATAAAAAGTAGACTGTTTTAGTTTCATGCTGGTAACTGGACCTCACCTCATTAATATTAGGGCTAGCAATCGATTTAAATATTTAATCGCGAGTTTAGTCACAAGTTAACTCACGATTAATTGCAACTTGATCGCACATTTTTTTTTCTGTTCTAAATGTACCCAAAATTCATACTTTTTTAATACGTTTTTGAAACTCTTTTATATATATATATATATATATATATATATATATATATATATATATATATATATATATATATATATATATATATATATATATATAAATTTGTGCCGTTCAAATGAATTTGCATTAACATGTTATTAACTAATACATTTTGACAGCCCAAATTAATAAATTACAAATATTTAAATACACAAACTGAATTAAAAATGTTCTTACCTAATGAATGTATCCAGGCTGAACATCCTCCATATAGAACACAAACAGAGAAAAGATGATAATGATCAGGTGATCAGGAATGTCTCTGTTCTCAGTCATGTTTACATCGCTGACTCCCTCTGTCTCATCCATGTTAACCCCACACTTCTTGTTGCCTTCTGCTTTGCTCGTTATGAGCTTCATAAACCAGCCTACGTCTGTGGTGTGTGAGAGCCAGGAAATGATACACCAGTGGTAGATTGAGAAAACCATGCAATGACAAGAAATAGGTTGATGGGATGAAAACGGTGCACAATGAGAAGAAGAAATGTTACCATTTTAGCAAAAAGATTACAACTAAATTAGCGAGCCTGGTCAGAAAATGTTAGGAGTAAAAAGTACAGCCATTTGTGTAGAAATGTAATAGGTGAAAGTAAAATGCTGTCTGAAAAATAAATAGAAAAGTAAAGTATTGATATCGGAAAAAAAATCTACTTAAGTACAGTAACAAAGTATATGTTTTGTACAATGATGAACACCTTATGTACATGTTGTAAATCATTACAGAATAAGAGCAACTTGTGACGCTTGATTATAGTTTATTATAATTTGCTCATAGACTTAAACCCTAAGATAAGTCTCCTAACAATTTATCACCTGGGATGACCATGAACAAATCCCGGCCTTGTTGTGGTCCCTTTATATGAGAGAGATTATTTAAAGTATGCATATACTAGTTCGAGAACATGATGAATGCATATTTTGATGAATTCTTCAACTCCAGTGAGTTTCAGGCACTGGTGGTTGAACATTGGGGCAGTCCTCTGTCATGAAAATAGATGTTTGCCTTAGAGGTATCTGTGTGAAACATAGATTTAAACCTGTTTAGACTTGCTGGTTATACCTGTACTTCTTTGTACTTATTTGTCTCCATAATACTGATGATTTACATTTCCAAGCATCCTTGGCTATGTCATGCAGAGTCTAGGGCCTTTGCTGAACAGCATAAATTTTTTTTTACAAAATGCAAGTAGAAATCTATGGTGCATGGGGAAAAGTATTGTCATGAGAGGTGAACAGGGCAGTCAGATATGTTTTTCTTTTGGCTTTCTTTGTCAGCTCCTAATTGCACTGCTACCTCAGGCTTAATTGTACAGCTATGACCGCCAACCATACCTCAGGCAGCTGGGTCTGGCTCTGCCTCAGGTACATGTGCATAATTTCAATAGTTAGGGTAGCTGGCCATGGTGCTGATATTCTTTTGATGGCATTCTGACACAGTATTACCTCCCTTATATATTTGATCAATTAAAAAAAAACATTCATTTCAATATCTGTGTCAAGAGCCTGCACTTGTTTTTTTATTAGTCGATTTTCAATTGTTTTATTTGATCACACTTCTGTTTTAACCTATTATTTGTGAATTACATTTTTGTAATTTTCTCAATGCTTTTCTTCTGCAATAATAAGTATTCAGCTTCATTGTTCACTGGTTATATTTTTTTTAATTTAAAAAAGAAAAGTCTCAGTAATGTTTGAACCACATTGTCTGTAACTTTTGACAAGGAAAAATGCCTCACATTCCCCACTTAGATTGTGACTCAGTCTAAAACATCATGCTGGTAATGTACATAAAATTAGTTAAGCAAATGATTCATTATGTTCAAATTGGTGTATTCTGAAATAGGTCAGTGGAGAACTAGATATTGTATTGCACTAAATTGCCTTGAACAGATATCACAAATGCTTTGCTTCTTTGAAGTGTTATCAGATGGTACACTTATGGTTGAAAGGGTGGTGCTTTCCTTTTTCTGCAGTTTTTAAACAGTGCTTTATAGTTGTTTCTAAGCATTCATTGGGCATTTCCTGAAAGTTTCTCTAAAGCCTTGTTATTGAGCCAGGTCCAGCTTAAGGGTGTGGAGACAAGCTGTTATGCCTGGAATGAAGTCTCCTTCCTCCGGCACTGGAGCAAATTAATAAGGCACTCAAGCCGTTGATGTCTTTAGGTGATTGATGTATGTTTGCTTGGCAGGGACTACGACTGACTGCAGAAGTGGAGGGGAACAACAAACAGCATTACCACTCTATCTTGCAGGTATGTGTACAGTTTTCACCTATGGAAAACTACAGATCCCAAATTGTAATAGGTTTACATGACTGCTCAGTGATAGCCAGAACATAGAGATACAATTCAACAAAAAACATATTTGCCATTGTTCTGATGTTATTTTTGTTCAGTACAGTAGTATGACAGCAATTTGTAACTCGTCATGAGTGTCTGAGAATTTGTCAGTTTAGGAGTTAATAAAACTATACAGATCTTAAACTTCATTACTGACTTACAAGATTTACCCCAACTTTGGACTTAAGTGTTTCTTTATGTTGTGAATTATATATATATATATATATATATATATATATATATATAATTCACAACATAAAGCATGAAAGCATCATATATAAGCATGAAATTATGGAAATTACATTTCTACAGCTTACATAGTGTATTTAAAAAATGTTGTGAGGTACTTGAAATCACCATGCAAATCATTATCCATGGGAATTGGCATTAAAAGTGTGTGCAAATGTTGGTTACAAGGCAAAATTGAAAAGTAATATTTTAGAAACTGGCAGTCAACTGGGGTGAAAACTCAGATTACTCAATTGAGACAAATGCAGACATTTGTTTCACAATGATTCACACAAAGATTCACAATGTGCTCCGACTTGTTGACAAGAAGCATACATTTCCTGAGCATTAACTGGGGAGATGAGTAAGTTGTAGGTTGCAGTGGGGGGTTTGGGAGAACTTTGTGCTCAAAGATGTTTGCTCAATAACTTACCAAATGCTTGTAAAAAGATTTAGTTTGATCAGTTAGTGTGCTGTACTCTCAAATGAAAGCACTATTTAACTGTGTTTAAAATAGCAATTTTAGATAGAAAGGTTGCTCGTTTGTTTTTTTCAATAACTACTTTATCCTGGTCAGGGTCACAGTGAATTCATTACAGTGGTTTGATTACATGGTAGGGTTACACCCTGGAAAGAAGAGTAACCAATCTATCTACTGACAAGTTTTTGGATTGTGGGAGGAAATAAAAAAACCTGAAGTCATACTGAAATGGTAGAACATGCCCAATTCTAAACAGACTCGAGATCGAATCCAGGACCCTGGAGTTGTAAAGCAACAATAATATGTGCTGCACTAACAATTGAATCAGATGATGTTGAATATAAACAGTATATGTGCCAATAATTTATTTGTACATGCTTTTTCTTCTTTCGGCTACTCCCATTAGGGGCCACCACAGCGGATCATCCATCTCCATACTCTGTTCTCTACATCTGCCTCTTTCAACTCAATTACCTTCCCTCACCACAACCAACTGTCTTCCCTCACCACATCCATAAACTGCCTCGTTGGCCTTCCTTATTTCCACCTTCCTGCTAGCTCTATCCTCAGCATTCCCCTACCGATATACACCATGTCCCTCTTCTGCACATGTACAAACCATCTCAATCGCACATCTCTCACCTTGTCTCCAAAATGTCCTACATGCATAATAAACTCGTTTCTAATTCTGTAAATCCTGGTTACACCTAAAGAAAATATCAACATCTTTAGCTCTGCTACTTCCAGCTCCACCTCCTGTCTTTTAGTCAATGCCACTGTTTCTAATCCATGCAACATTGCAGGTCTCACCACAGTTCTATAAACTTTCCCTTTTACTCTTGCAGATACCCTTCTATCACAAATCACTCCTGCCACTCTTCTCCACCCACTCCACCCTGCCTGCCTCTTTTCTTCACTTCTCTAACACACTCTCCATTACATTGTACTGTTGACCCCAGGTACCTAAACTCATCCACCTTCTCAATCTTTTCTCCCTGCAACCGCACCACTGTACTGCCCTCTCTCTCATTCACACACGTGTACTCTGTCTTACTCCTGCTGACTTTCATTACACTTCTCTCCAGCATGTACCTCCACCTCTCCAGTCTCTTCTCAACCTGCTCCCTACTCTCACCACAAATAACAATATCATCCGCATACATCATAGTCCATGGAGGCTCCTGTCTGACCTCGCCTGTCAACCTGTCCATCACTACTGCAAACAGGAAAGGGCTCAGAGCCGATCCTTGATGCAGTCCAACCTCCACCTTGAACCAGTCTGATGTTCATACTGCACACTTAAATGCTGTCAAACTGTCCTCATACATGTCCTGCACCACCCTCACATACTTGTCTGACACACCTGACTTCCTCATACAATACCACAACTCCTCTCTCGGCACCCTGTCGTATGCTTTTTCTAAATCCATAAACACAATGCAACTCCTTCTGACCTTCTCTATACTTCTCCATCAACATTCTCAAAGCAAATAATGCACCTGTGGTGCTCTTCCTCGGCATGAAACCATACTACTGCTCACAGATGGTCACCTTTTCTTCTTAAAAATTCTAAAAACCTCTTTATTCCTAAAAACCGGTACCAGCCTACTCCTTCTCCATTCCTCAGGCATACTCTCACCTTCCAAAATCTTGTTGAACAATCTCCACATAATCCAACCTTCTTAACTCTCATATCTCATATCCCACCTTCTCAACACACTCTCCTCAGTAGTCAACACATTTCCAACATAATCCTTTATTGCTCTGACTTGCAGCACATCCTACCCAGCTTGGTCCATCTGTATGGTGGCCGAGAGGTACAAAACACATTAACAAATCAGAATACAAATTAGAAAACACTAACAAATCCGAAAACAAATGCAAAAACAAAATAACAAATCCGAAAGCAAATGAACAAATGCAAAAACTAATTAACAAATCCGAAAACACAAGGACAATTCAGACAAACTGGAAAAGGTAGGTATAGTTTGTAAATGGAACAATTACCGATCATTGGACGAGACACCTGTTATTCAAGATATACAGAAAATATTAAATCTTATCACTTTGTTTCTTGTACATGTGTAAAGTTCTCTGTTTACTTTAAACTATTTTTTTATTTCGATTAGTGCAATTTTAAATATAAGAAAATAACAGAAGTGAACTTTGGCAAGCAATCGATGATCGGTAAGTGTTCCATTCACAAACTATACCTACCTTTTTCGGTTTGTCTGAATTGTTGCACGAAAACACATTAACAAGTCAGAAAACACACCAACAATTCAGACAAACTGATCATTGGACAAAACACCTGTCATTCAAGATATACAGGAAGTACAACAGTTTCTCCTTGCTAACGAATGTTTACTTGAACTTGTCTGAGTTGTCATTGTGTTTTTGGATTTGCTATTTTGTTTTTGGATTAGTTAATTTTGGGGATGTTCTTGGCCGAAAACGAAAACCGAAAAAGAGGAAAGCAAGGCCGAAAACCGAAACACCGAAAGAAATTATGCCAATTATTATTACCATTGCATTTATGGCTATGACTGTATACTAACCTTACTAAAATCAAGGCATTTCAATTTTTGTTTCAAAGAATAAATCAATTACAAATTATGAAAATATTTATTTATAGCACATTGCAACAATGCACAGGATAAAAAAAAAAAAAATTCAAACCTAAATGTTTAACTTAAATGCACTCATGTGTACATTAAATAATAATGTACAGGCCCTCTGGGCTGCTGAAAGGTTGTAAAATTAAATATGTCTTTTCATAAAAACAAAGTGCATTCAGAACAAGTGCAACTGCTTAAAGATACAACAATACAACAATATCACTGGGAAACTTCCTGCCTTTTTAACAACGTCCACCACAGACGGAGTGCGCATGCTCGGAGGGGTTTTGCTTTTCTGTGCCGCGTTCTTCTCATATTCAGTATAGCGATCGGATGTTTGGATTTCAGGTGATAAATGAAACCCGACGTGGAGAAAGTTTTTGCAGACGCACCGCCTCGTGAAATTTCAGCATTACATGTTTTGCAAATCGCTATCCGTGGGTCTTTCTCAGATATACTGAAATACGTCCACACAGCAGACAAGCACGTGCAGGCCGCGGTTTCTGTTTGCGTCATCAACTGTTTTTTTTTCGGTGGCCGAATATTCGGTGCGTCCCTAGTTAATTTGTTCAACATGATAAGAACATATATAAAAAAAATGATGTTAAAAATGATAACATATATATATATATATATATATATATATATATATATATATATATATATATATATATATATAAATATAGATAGATAGATAGATAGATAGATAGATAGATAGATAGATAGATAGATAGATAGATAGATAGATAGATAGATAATTAAAGGTATAGATAGATATAGATAAATATTATAAATTCTATCTATCTATCTATCTATCTATCTATCTATCTATCTATCTATCTATCTATCTATCTATCTATCTATCTATCTATCTATCTATCTATATATATATTTGTTTTTAGCATTTTTAACACCAACATTGTCTTAAACAATAAGCAGGTCCACTATATGGACAAAAGTATCGTTACACATGGCGTTTCCAGCAATACTGTATGTGTTTTTTCCCCTAAACTGTTACCAGAAAGTTGGAGGCACACAATTGTATAGGGTCTTTAGCTGCAGTAGATTTCATGAATACTAGGATGGGGACAAATGCTATTCCTGGTCTGCTAACAAATCAAAACATTACAAAATGAAAATGGGAAGTTCAGGAGCACAGACATTAAAGATGAAAGAATGGACCTTTTATTTTGAATAATTATGATTATAATATATATTTAATATATATAAATATGATAATAATTAATATAAAGTATTTAAAGAAAGTCAAATAGTAGCATTGTTTCTTACCATCAACTTGACCTCAATTTATATTCAGGTGTTTCTGTATATGTATTTATTCACTGTAGTTCGCTGTTTATTGCATATTTTACTTAACACTTACTTGACAGCTCTCTGTCACTGGCTCATCTCACGAGCAGCTGCTCTGTGGTTTACATGTGTTTGTATACACCTTTGGCTGGGCTGCTCTGCACTCTGCTTTCTTTCCTGAGGATAGGGTTGGAGTTGGCTTACAGAGGATGAATGCTGTTCTCAGGCTGAGGATGAAGAGAGTGCAAGTGAGTCCATCCATGTGTTGTGACTTCATTGTGATGATAGGCCACCAAAAGAGCTATCCATTAGCCTTTGGGATTGGGAGAGCAAGATTTCTGTACAAACCAGAGCAATAAATGCTTAAAAAATAAATTTATAGACGAATCAGTGGGTAAGAAGAGACATCTGTGCATACTATTGCAGAGTAATTTCTGTCCTCATAGGTGAACATATCATGAAGTGACACAAGCTCAACTATTTACTTTTGTATTATTTGTCACAAGTTCTCCTGCTTTGCGTGAGAAGCATTTACTTTTTTCCTGGACTGCAGCACAACCAACCAATCTAGCTCATGTTTATTCCCTAAGCTAATTTCAGCTAGTCTACGGCCAATAACTAAGCCTTTATCCGAGTTGGATCTGTTTTTTATCTACTGAAAAACACAACTAGTGATATCTGTATCATGCTGTTATATAAAATGAAGACAATGCTCCAATACAGAGCTATCAGAGTATTTGAAAAATACAGGTTCAAGTCTATTGAAAACAAACTAATTTCAACTATATAGAGTTAACATGTTCTTGATTACTTCCCATGGGCTCACCACCTGCAGGAGGGACCGTAAGGGACGGTGCTGTGAGGATTGGGCAGCAGTCAAAGGCGGGGGCCTGCTTAGACTTTAGACGAATTACGGATAAGCGGTAGAAAATGAATGAATGAATGAATGAATGTTCTTGATTAAGTGCTGCACTGGCTTCTGCAGCTGAGTGCTGAGGTAACTCTGCTCACAACACAACAACAGAGAAGCCAAAGGCATTCAAGTTGAACTCTGCTCTCAAGCATATTGTGAACAGCCTCTACTTTGGTAAATGCTCCTTCATGTGTCCTCCTATATGCATCATCACCTAAAACATACAGTGATTGATGAGGCACATTACTGTATCCAGGAGCAAAAAAAGTTCCCATGGAGAATGCACACACACAGGCACCCAAGCATAAATATTTGCCTGCTCTTACACCAATATTTGTTAATTGATTACTTATTTATTAAGTGGATATTTGTTTTTGCTGAGTGTATTACGGAATAAAGACTAAACAAAGCTTTGTTTGAAAAAGACGAAACTGGAGGCATAGAAAATGTGCAAGCAGGCATTAACTATAAGTAGTTTGTCTGTCAACAGTTTGGCTCTGGTGTACATTGTGAACTTTATCAATGGCTTTGAGTGACATCTGAACTGAAAATGAACCCAATTCAGCCTGTGTCCTTTCCCTCTGGCTATCGCATGTTTTTCTTAGATGCTCAGTTTTTTTTAGTTGCTTTTAGTTCCACCTGCGTGTCTTGGGTGGAGCACTGCATTCCTGCAACTTGGACAGGTCTGCTTTCTGTCTACCAGAGCCATATGGCAATGTGCCAGCGTTTGGTCTTAGATACGCACATACCTTTACATACACCAATTCAGGTACATGCATTTCACTGTGTTATTCCCAGCGTGGGTGTTTTTGCCTATGCATATTTCTGACCACTGAAGTGTGTCCAACCGTATGCTATTATTTGAGGAAGTAGGTATCAAAAGGTTTTTATAGACTTGTTTATGCTTGTGTTTTAGTTCATTCATGAATGCATTGGAACATCTGCAAACGGTTTTAATGAGTATGTTTTCTTGTTTGCTTTTGTGCACTCTTTTAGATTTGTGCTTTTACTTTTTAATGGGATGAAGTTCTTAGAGTTGTTGTCTTTCATGCCTTGAAATGTGTGTTTATAGTGCATATGCATGTCTTAAAGCAGCCTTGAGACTATTTTATTTGTGTCCTTTTGTGTGTTTATGTTCCCATAATAATAGGAACAGGTGACAGTTTGGGAACTTGGCAGGCTTTGTGAGGAAAAAAGCTTTATAAAGTTAAACACTGTTTTAGATTGGATACTGATGATCGGGCTAAAAATATTTGTAGCTTTATTAGCTACATTAATACAGAAATCAATGGGAATACCTCTGAAGGATAGCTCTGTCTCTTTGTGTGTGTGTGTGTGTGTGTGTGTGTGTGTGTGTGTGTGTGTGTGTGTGTGTGTGTGTGTGCGTGCACCTTCTTGCTGGTTAAATGGGCAGACCACCCAGAGTTCATAGCAATAACATTTGCACTTCCTCTCTATGATCCCATACAGGTCAGATCCCATTAATTCACTTCAGAGAGTAGTATGTTGTATTTAGAGTGACCTTGTCAGGCCTAACCATCGAGGAACCGTTCATTCTTTCCAAATCTAAATACACTAATCCCACAGTAATCCCAGAGTATACCTATTGTTCATTTTCATATAAATACCAAAGATAGTGTTTAGCCTTACTATCAGTCAGGCCCAAGCTGAGAATTAATCAGATTATACGCAAAATAAATAAAAATGCACTTTAATATAATAAAACCAGATATTGATTTTACATTTTTTTTTTGTACACTATGCATTATTATTTTAATGCTGCCATATTAACAATAAGTGATTATTTTTAGCTGAAGTAATGAAAACATAGCATGGAGCTATGGACTGCGTGAATCCCTTGTCTTTTGAAAAAGGTTACAATGTGATTATAGAACAAAATGGAAAGCAATTACAGTACAGAAAAGTCCCTTGCTGTCGTGCAGCTCATGGACAGCTAACTTAAGGTATACTGTATCTTGAAAAAGGCTACATTAAATCTGTTAACACATTTGTTAGGGTGGTGTTTATAGGTGATTTATGACACTAAATGGTGGTTGTGTGCTTTTATGTGGTTATTTAGAGCTTTGTTTTACACTGTTAGTGCTTCTGGTGGGTAATTTAGCCCCTTTTCAGTCTAGACTGCACAAATTAGAGCAATGTGAATGTGTTGACTGACAGCGTGTGTAGCATGGAAAAGAAGCATGTCTGGATGTTTTTGTTTTCTGCACTGTAAATGTGTCTTGTTGCTGCATGGGGATGAGAGATACATCCTTGTCTTTTTGATCAGGATTTTCTCCCAGGAATTAATTGCCTAGTTTAATTGTATATAGGCCAATTTTTTACTCTTTCTAAACCCATGTTCACACAGTTAAGGCTATTTAAGGCAAGCAGGCAATGCTTTTTGTGCTGACCCTTAGTGCTTGTATTTAATGATCTACTATTTGTTAATAGGCTATTACTTATTCTTGTAATTTATAATGTATAAGTAACATGTTTGTAACTCATTAGTGACTTTAGTTATGAGTCAGTGTATTTCAAAGCATGTCATGCATTTGCTCATCTCCCTCAAAGCACAGTGGACTAATGATGGACCATCATGGGACAATAGGTAGATTTACAAACGGCACGCAAAACTCAATATTCTACTTCAATTTTTACCAAAATGCATCTATATTGAGTTGTTACATTTTTGTGATCGTGTACTGGTCATATTATAGTATATTGGCAAAAGAGGTTAATATTAATTATAAATCATAATAATTAATATCAGCTAGGTAAAGAAATGTGACTTATTTTTGATCACAAATAAATCCATAGGTTGTGAACAAGTTTGCCAGGTGTTTTTTTTACAAAGTCTTTGCTGTAAACTGTAATGCAGTTTACAGCAAAAGACAAAATGCTATTTTTTCCATTAGGCAACAAGTAGGCATGCACCTGGTTAGGGTTCGCCTATTTATTCTGGAAAGCTTAACTAATTAAGAAAAAAAATATGTAATTACTATAGAGATTTAGAAGAAATAATACAAGTAATAAAAAATATATTTCAAAAGACTAAAGCATTAATGTATTAGTCACAAAGTATAGGAGCACAACTTTCTCATGAAATATGAAGTATAAATGATCTGGAAGTGATCTCTGTTACTCTTGTTGGATGCATACAAGGAAAGAAGGCGGTGCATGTTAGGCAAAAAATAGAACAAAGCAGTTCTGTGAAGTTGCTGGTTATGTAAACCACACTGCAGCAAACACAATGTGAGCAAATACCAAAAATTGGCAAACTTTCTGTCTTCGAGTCAGCCAGCGTCCTTAACAAGCAGAGACCTTGTAGCATCAGTTATTGCATCATGCTAATTGTGATTTTGCTAATTCTAATTGACATAATTTTGTTACAACTGGTGTTATACAGATTTGCATTGAATGCTATCTGGCTCACTAAACGTGTCTTAACACATGCTCGCTTAATCTTTTGACTGGTTTTATAGCAGGAAGTGACACAATGCACAAGACAACTGTCGCCCCAGGTTGTTCCTAGTTAACGTCCATCCAACTAAAACGTGTTCTCACTTAGCTCAGACTCTAATAGATGTTTGTTTAGCTTTGTAAGGTGCAAACAGAGCATAAGCTGAGGTGAATGGTTGGATTAAGCTATTCTGACACTGGACATTTTTTAGGTACTTCTCAGAACCTTTCTTGCATAGTAGAAGAAGAAATATTGTCAGAGCCTGTTTTCAAATATGTCCAGCTTTCAGCTTTAATAGCATGCCTCATTATTATTTTGCCCTCATCAATTATATGTAGCACAGTCTGTGTGCGTACAGCTATCAGGGTTTAGCATCAGTTTTCCAAACTGCGAGACTCCTCTTGCCTCCCTTCAGTGTCAGCTCTCTGATAGGATGCAACAGTTGCTGAGTGTGAGTCAGAACAGTTATATCTACAGTAGATACCTGCTTTATATACAGTTATAACACACACACACACACACACACACACACACACACACACACACACACACACACACACACACACACACATAGACCCACACAAACACACAGCAGACACCTCAGAGAGAAGACAGAGCAAAATTACTTCAGCTGAGGTAAACTGACAGTGATGTTTTATTTGGAAAGAAACTGCACCTCCTGAACCTTCTCCAAACCTGAAACCTTGGCTATTAGATCTTTTCTTTTTGTCAAGGAGGATTTAAAATTTTGCACTTTACGATAAATTGCCCCAAGCTAATAGGAGTTGACTGGGCGTGTTGTGTTTGTTATTGGAATAGTTATTACTGTTTTATCTTGCTGTGTGCAGAAGTGTTAGGACTTGTGCCTTGCTACTTTGTTATTTATCTGATTCTTTAAGATTTCCAGACAGTTTTGGTCGGTAATATCATATACAGCCACTAGGGGGGAGGCCATAAGCATGTTTGAAATATCTAAATAAGTATTTGGTGTATATGTGTTCAAGTGTGAGGCCGTTATTTATTCATCAAAGTCAAACTGATCATGTTTCTCTAGTTTCTTCATTTTGAATTCTACATGACTTTAAATATGCTTCATATTGCATTAATTATAATTTGTTTTGGCCCTGTTTTGCTAATTAATCCTCAGATACTCATAGCTAGAATGTCTTTTTATTTAACCTCATTATTAGTGAAATATTAATTAATGTTATTTCCTGGAGGACTACACTGTCCGAACTTGTAGGAGAAACAGATAATTATAAAAAATCTCACAAGACATGCATATTTGTAAGGACCACAGGGGAATCTATTAGAAATAAGAACCATCGTTAATAGTATATTTGAGGTAACTAGGCAGCATTTAATTGATTAAATCATGACATTATCTTTTGGGCCTATCTTTCTAATCGTTTTTTCCTGCTGGATTAAAGAAAGAGAATCTGTAGAAGGGACAACCTGTTTACCCAAGATCAAAAAGTCTTATAAAAAAATGAATGTCATTTCCTGGGAAATATAAACGAATGATGTAAAGAAAAACATAAGCTGGCCTGAAGCAAATATATTTAGTTACATTTGAAAAGAAGAGATGCAATACTTGTATGTACAAGTGTGAATGTATCAGGTGTGTATAACCTCACACGGTATAGTATTTACTGAACTGTGGTTTCAAGTAGTTCATGAATTTGGTGTTAATTTGGTGTAAATGTTTAGAAAGGTCGTGTATATCGTAGGATAAAGATCAAAACTGGAGTTCCATAAAGAGTGAAACATAATCATATATGCTACTATTAGTCACACTAATCTTTATTACCTGGTCTCAATTGGCCTGTACAACACAGAACTCCTGGTAGAATTTCTCAAATATATGACGTTTTCTTCCCACTTGTGTCCACACAGAGACAGCATAGGGCTCCAGACTACACTACTCATATTGTTATAGGGGATAACGTCAAACTTCCACCAACACATCCAGGAATAGTTCAACACCCATCAACACATCTAACTAATATACAGTACATTCCATCCGATTTCCCAGCCTTAATCCAACTGAAGAATTATTTCAGCCTGGAGGGTATATGATTGAGTTTACCTGTATGTTGTTAGCCAAAGGCAACTAAATGTTTAAATGTATGTATCCGGTATCCTGTGATCTCATTTCCAACCAGGACAACTTAGGTGTTACAGTAGAGCTCTTTGCTAAAGTCAGACAGCTCAGGCACTCCCTGAACTTCTGAATGGAATGTCACCTGGTGAATGTGTAGATTGAGAAGTGCCATGGGGCTTATTGCAAACTTCTGGCACTCCATTTTCCACAAGTGGGGAAAGTTGCATGGTGATGTCTCCCTGGCTCCAAGTGAGGTATCCTGAGATACTGTAGACACTGCTCTGCTATCAAGTGAATTCTATATTGCATCTGCCATTGCAGTGAAGTATGACAGCCAGAGTTATGCTATTCTGTTGAGCAACACTGTTAGAAGGGCTGGATTTACTGACACTACAAGTCAACAACCAAATTGGCCACCATAGTGGATGGTGGAGAACCAGGATACTGATCTAGATGCCTAACAGTGGATCTTGATGGATTATGTTTGGCTGAATGGGCTTTTAATTGGTTAGCTGTCATTTGTAATAAAGACACTTGTAGATGGGGCCTGCAGTTTGCAAAAAAATGTGTGGGATGTGTGCAGCACTCACTATTGGGAATACTTCTGATGTTTACCATGACAGGATTAGCCTGGGGGTGGGGAGGTGCTTTCTATGCTCTCTAGGAATTTATCCTTTAGCTTCTGCTTCTTGAATACCCAGAGACCCTGAAGTATGTCTTTGAACAGAAGAATATTTAGCAGTTAGTGTTAGTGTTAAGCAGTCACATGACCACACCCAAAGTTCACGCAATTTCTATTTCAAAAATTGCTCACCTTTGTTTTTGACTTGTTCAGTGAAATGTTTCATTGGCCAAATTCTCAGCCAAAGCTTGTATGCAGATAAAAACTGTTATGAGATTCTTAAGAGGTTGGACTCTTAGCAAACGTTAAAAGGTGCAGTTGGATAAACTTGAGTAACTAGAGTAATTCAAATACAAAAAAAGCATCAAACAAAATTATTTTCTAAGTCAATTTAACTACACACAGAGCATTGTGTTTCCCCACGGACCATTATTAGTGTTGCACAAATAAAATGGAGAAACGGAGAGAAAACAGCGAGGAGAGAGGAGAAGATTCAGGCCAAAGAACACAACAGAAAGTTTCCAGTGTTTGGGATCATTTTAAACTAAAACATAAAGAAAAAAAACATACAGTGTGTTTATCTCTTTTTTTTTTTTTTTTTTTTTTTTTTTTTTTTTTTTACCGTACTTTGAAATCAATATTTATATTTTTATTTATGAGTTTTGTTTATTTATTTGTATTTGCATTTTAACGTAATATGGCAATAAAATGCACTTAATGGGTTTAGTTTTCACAGATTGCAATTTTAGCAATTCAAATTCAAAATTCAAATATTTCTAAAAAGAAAACAAGTTATTTGTTAATTTTTTCATATTTAGTATTGCTCTTTAATGAAGAAAAGTACTTCTTATCTGATTACTCAATTAATTGATGGATACACGATTAAAATTATAATCGATATGCAGATGCAGCCTTAATCGTAAATAATTATTGACTGACTTCCTCCTACTGTAGGATTGTGCTTGTTTATTTGGGCATCACAAGACTGATTTTAATATAAAGGGAGCATCAGATCATGTGTGGTGAATGAAGCACTGGCACCAGGCTTTTAAATACAGTACGCGGTTTCTGTTATCAGTCCTCTGTTTAATTTGTTGCTTACTTTTCTCTTCCCTTAGTTATGCAGATTGACATTTTGGACAGACACTATTTTGTCACAATTCTTGAAAGTGGTAGTAAAACGAAAATCTAGTGAATGGATCTGAGCACAATAGATTTGAGTCTTTGCCCAAGCGTCTTCCTCTAACTCATCCTCATTTACTCTACTTTCATCACTAGCACAATATACACCTTTCATCCTCCTCATTTTTTCTTTGCTTCAACAATCTTTTGAAGCAGTTAACATCTTACACTATGTAGCAGTTCTGTTTGCACAGTAATGTATGAAATCAGTTTTTAGGTTTTGACTTTTTCTTTTTTATTATTTTAAAGCCACATAAGTGTAGAAAAAGCTCTTTAAGGTTGATTAGTTTGGTACAGTTTTCTTTTTTGATATTTCCAAATCATGACATAAAACGTTTATCATAAAAACACCAACTTTAATGCCAAGGAAATGTTTTGCTTTGTAAGTAGTGTGAACCGCAGTAAAGTCTGCTTAGGCTTAATAGATGGCTTAGGTAAACAAATGAGCTATAGTTATTGAGGATTGTGTGCCAGTGTGCTATGCCAATGTGTAAGCCTTAATGAAAGAACTATAATCCGTCCAGTGTAAACTAGAGCCAAAACAATAATCTAATTAAATTCCTCAAATATTTTTCCACAAAGGAAACAAAATCTTGAACGTATTTATTCAGATAGACCAAGAGATAGAGATAGAGATAGACCATTAAGATGCAGAATAATTTATTATTATTAATATTCTTATTATTTTAAATATTGCTAGAATATTGTGTTTATTTTGAAAGTTTAGTAAGTAATACTAGACTCCTTATAATCTCTTATAGATGATTGTTCCTCAGATACAATAAATACAAACAGATCTGAATACATACTATCAAAAAAGAAGGGCAGATGGAATCACTTACTTCACATAATGTTTGACATTTTCCATGACAAATCATATGGGCAATTTTTTTTTTTTCAAATGTATGTGTGCTGTAAAGGTGCTTGGGCCTCATGCACCAGAAACGTAGCACAGGATGTATATATATATATATATATATATATATATATATATATATATATATATATATATATATATATATATGTAGCAGTGTTTGAATATAGATTGTATTGTATGAGCTCATGTAATAGTGAGACTTGTTGGTTTATTATAAGGTCATGTGGTGAATCTGTCTTGAATTTTGACCTTGACTAAGAGCATTCTAGGGAGTTTAACCTCTGACTAAGAAGTTAGAGTTAAAACGTGTTTAACCAGAGGACATGTCAGGTCCTCTAAACTTTTCCATCTATCCTGCAAGCTCTGTACCAACCCCCCCCCATTGGGTTTTACTGTAAATATATGAACCAAGCCAGTTTTTTTAAGCTCTGAGGAACATATAGGAAACTGTATATATTTGGAAAGATGAGACACTTGTTTTTTGTGTGCTCTTGATCTATACAAATTCATCCCAGCTAAAGCATGAAGGTTGACCCTGACTCTGTATGCGGATGTTTGTAATTGAGTCTAAGAGTGGAACGGTCAGCAGTGGGTTGCTCTAGTCCTCCTGTGTTAAACCACTTTAGCAGGTGTGTGGGTTAGCAAGAGATGATAGGTGTTATTTGAACTTTCCCTAGTGTGAGCTGGCCCACTCACAGTTGTTCTGTTTTAAGAGAAAGATGATGTGCACTGGTGATGCAGATGGGGAATCAGAGTGTGGGAAAAAGAAGTAAGAGATAGAGCAAGAAACAGAGAGAAAATATACAGATCTGAGAACAATACTCTCTTTATTTGAAAGAAGATTAGAGTCTCTGGAGGATCCGAGCATCACACCCTAATTTAGGAGAATGACAAGGATGTGGTTGCTATTGGATACAGAGTCGGTTTGTCATACCGGATACTCAGGACTCCTTTTCATTCCACATAAAATAGTGCTATCTAACAGCTACTGATTTAGAAATATATCATAAGTTCACTGCCCATAAATCGTATTCTTATCTAAAGAGACTACATATAAAACTTTCTGTTCAGAGAGAAATAGTCTTGGCACTATTCCCACGTTGCACATTCTCATTTCTGGGGTTTTGCCAACACTTCTTTATTCATGAATTAATCAGATAAGAGTGACAGCGTGCTAAAGAAAAATGTTTTGTTAGCTTATCGGTTAGTGGGACGCCTAATATTTGGAAAGATCCAGCAAGCAACATGGATGTGTGTACAGAGGGTTTTAAATTTAGTGGTGCTAACATGAGCAGACATGCAGACTGAGTAACTCTCTCCTCTATTGAAAAGTGTCCGTTCAGCACGTCATCCCTGCAGGGGAATCCAGCTGGCAGGCAACTCAGCCTCACATAAATGTCCATTTGCCTTATTAAAGTGTGCCATGCTGTTTGATTCTTCAAGTTATTGGTTCTGTAACAGTTCTCTAGTCTTGGACAGTGTTTATGTTTGGCCTGTCATACTGACTTTTCAGCCTAGTCAGAGGGTGTTCATGATGAGAGGGTGTGAGGACTTGAGTGTGTGAGAGAGCACGTGCTTGTGTGTGGGTGAGTGCGCATGTGTGTGCGGTGTTGCAGCCGTTAACTGTGGGTTTGTTTGGGCCATGGGACTGTGGTTTTCAGTTGTGACATCATTAGAGATGAATTGTGAAAAAAATGTGGGATATTACTTTTAAAGGAATGTTCCAAACCTTTCTATTAGACCATACTGTTTGGTGGAAAGAACTGCTACACTGGAAACCTTCTAGCCCGATAATAAACAGTTTGGGAAGGGGGTGGTGGTGGTGATGGTGGGGGGGTATTTTCCTGTTGTGGTTTATTAGTACAGAGCTATTTTTAATGATTATCTTTATTTTGTTATGAACATTTGTAACCTGATGGGAGTGGTCTCACCCACAGGTAAAGTAAATCATATGTTATGGACTTTTGCTGTCACCAGATCTCAACCCAATTAAACAAAAAGAAGCATTTGGAAGAATGGTGTTTATTTCTCTAGTGTAATTCCAGATTCATATATAAATCTTTGTGCATTGAAGCTGCTCTGGTGCAGCATGCTGACCTTTTTAAATCACATTCTATAATTTTTTCTCTATGAATTTTTCATCTGTCTACATAATCCTATTAGCAGAATAAACTGAACTTCACTGAGTTTTCCACTGTTTAGGGCAGCTTCCTTTCTCTGTCTTTCATACTCTTAGGGTGGGCCAAAGGGAAATGCTGCAGGTCACCTCCAGTCTTTTCCAAGCCATGCTCATGCTCTGGCCATTTTTATACTTCTACACTTTTCCAATCTTGTGTCTGTTAGCACAGAGAAGTCTTTTGAACCCTAAAAGTTGTTTTTGAACCCATTTGCAGTCCAGAGAAAATGACTGCTTTTGCTCCACCTGGGTCATGGGCACCTTTTCCGACAAGGTTTAGCGCCCAGATAAAATTTTCATTGGATAACATTGTTACTTTACTTCCTATTTCTTTCTCTTATTTATCTATCTTTCACCGTAGCTGGCGTATTCTGGGCACAGAATGTATTTTTTGATAAACATACACATTTAATATGTACACATGTTCTACACATTATGCAGTGACCAAAAAGTGTTTAAATGACATTAATTTAAATGTATTTCACATTTTATTTAATATTAAGCTTAGCTTTTAGACTTTTCTTCCTAAAAAGACTAAATTGTAAATTTACATTTACATTACATTTACATTTGTGGTATTTAGTGGACGCCCTTTTCCAGAGTGACGTACAAAAGTGCTTAGAGTCTATAGCAATAAATAAATCTACAATGGTATACTAGATTACAAACTTAATATAAATCAGACTATAACTCTTGATTTTTACAAAGCAAACTTAGTAAGTGCTACTTTAAGTGTTTCAGGAAGAGGTAGGTCTTCAACTGTCGCTTAAAAATAGCCAGGTTCAGACATCTAGGGGAAGTTCATTCCACCACCTCGGTGCTAGAACAGAGAAGAGTATAAGGTGTTAATATTAGGAAATTTACAATTTGGGAGTTCAGATTTGGGTGATTTAAAGGGACTTGAACAAGAGCAAGTTTCAAGAGCAAAACTAGTATAGTTTGGTTAGCTGACTACAGAAATTTGAAAAGGTGTTTAATTGTAAATCTTGTTGTAAATATATACTTAATTAATTGTATGCTATTTATCTTTTTTTTTTATCATTTATTTATTTTACCTACTGGATATAACACTTTATAAATAGGGCCTATATTTATTGTATAGCAACAAATTTGCCATTAAATGTGCAATTGCATTTTCTGTGTATAAGCTACTGTATATGCAAATGTTTTCCCTCTCCTATATAAGCATAAACGATCAAAATAAAGCACTATTTCAAACTGTAAAATATGATTACAATATAAACAATACTATACTATTACAATTGTTCATGGCATTAAACCCATGCAAATCTTTCTCTTACAATAAGACAATATGCAGGTTGCTGTAAATTTATTTATGCTGCTTCTTTTAAATTGCAAATGAATTCGATTTAAAGAAATGCAGATTTTTAGTAAAACTGCTTACTTAAAAAAAATTGTGCTCATTCAGAATCAGGGGTGTTAATAAAGTCAGGTACTGATTTAGGGTAAGGAGGCCTGGGGTGCAGTCAGTGGAGGTCAGAATTATATAGCAGGGCACTAAAGATCTTTCACTGCAACCCATGTAAGCCATATGCTCATGGAGTTCACTTTTTTCTCAAGGGCATTGTTGTGCTGGAACAGGTTTGGGTTGCTTAGTTTAAGGTAAAATTTAATGCTACCACATCCAAGGACATCCTATACATTTGTGTGCCTCCAACTTTGTGGTAACAGTTTGGGGAAGAACCACATATGGCTAGAAAGGTCAGGTGTCCCAATAGTTTAGTCCATAGAGTGTGTTGACCATATTAAAGTGTGTTACATCGACTGTGTTTTCTAACAGGACCTTTTTATTGCACAATGAGTGCATTATGACTTGAACACACTTGCAGAATTTACATACTGTTTCTGGTAGTAAAAAGAATTAGACACAGATGTTTACATGATTATTGTTCTCTTATTTAATGCATAATTAAAAACATAACCCACCTCCTTCTTTTATTTAGAACTTTTGATTCAGATTGATTTATTTCAATTTAGTGTATTACACATGAATACACTAAATTTTTTGAAACTTTTTGACTAGTTAAAGTAATAAGCAAAGACCAAAGGCATCTAAAAATAACACTACAAATTATGTTTATGTTGTACTAAGCATGGAAAGAAAGGATTAAGGCTTTATCCGAAATATTGATTAGTGTATGGCAAACACTAAATAAATAATACATCACTTAAATAATAATATATATGTATCATTATTTATCAATTTCTTCATTGTTGCTAAGATTTCATTCACAGCAAAATCTAGAGTTTGTAGTGATCCATGTTTCAGAATGAACTTGTGTTTGTGGTAACTTGACTGATTTTAGATTAGATATTATGGGACATTATATTATTATGTTACTGGAATGTGGTTCACCCATGCTAATAGGTGAACAGTTTTACATAGGGTACTTTTCTGTTTATGAATCCTCCCCACTTTAGTGCTGTATTGTTCTGCACTTTCTGTCTATAAATGTTTATAAATGCATATTCGTGGTTTCAATCATGTACAGATGTAAGAAAGGATCTGTAAAGGTATGAAGCATCCCCCACATGCAACTATCCTCTGATGAATTGTTTGGTTCCCAACTCACTGCAGCAATTTCACTGCTTTTAATGACGCATCACATTCCTAAAAACAGGGACAAAACAAAAATACTTTCTTTTCCAGTGGCCACATCACACATGGGTTTTGTAACACTGCATGCCCAGCACC
Source organism: Silurus aristotelis (assembly GCF_946808225.1). Taxonomy (NCBI): domain Eukaryota; kingdom Metazoa; phylum Chordata; class Actinopteri; order Siluriformes; family Siluridae; genus Silurus; species Silurus aristotelis. The sequence goes on from NC_139580.1 coordinate 14,814,584, forward strand.
ATTTGAACATAATCATTTTTCTTTTCTTTAGCAGTGCTGACTAGAATTTATTTTTTTCTTGGGTTGTTCTTTTTTTAGGGTTTGTTCTACGGCCTCTGACAGTTCAAGGAGAAAGCCAGAACTGTCCCACAGTCATAGATCAGACCAAGGTCAAGATCTTATATTGTGACCTTGTCTTGGTCTTTGTCTGTGTATTATTTATGTCATGCATTAAAATGATGTTGTTTAATGTAGGCATCAATACAAACAAGTTTATGGGAAAAACAGAAAACAATAAGACACTATAAGGGATGTTGCATCATGGATACTTTATTATGAGTGTATTCAGTTTATAAGTTATAAAGATTTGTATTATGGCTATTCATTTATCAAAGTAGTAAAAAGATTTAGGCAACAAATCCTGAAAAGGGCTTTATTTGTAGACAAATACAAATGTCTTCCTAAGTTTGATTTCTTAACTGTAGTTCTACATTGTTCTTTTTAAGTTCGATAAGAAAAATATTACCAAAACTATAACAGGAATGATGTTTATAAAAGCTGGCTTCTCAAACAGGTCAGTAACCTGTTTAAAATCATAGGCAAATTTACAAATTACATTATGAAACATTATATAGATTAGTAATAGTTTTTCTTTTTATTAGAGCAGGAGTTTTTCTTTTTTTTTTTTTCATTTTGAAATACACTAATAGTATTACTGTGAAAACCCACTAATAGAATTTTTTTAATTAAAGTTTGTGATAGACAATTGTGATAGTCTTGTTGCAACTATTTATAGATATAACAACTTTGATTACAGTGGATTATGGTTTGCACCACCATAGCAAAGGAGAAAATGGTATATGAATATGCCTTGGTATGAGCCATGGTAGTTGAGGATTGACCAGACTAAACTCTTTATAATTTCAGCAGCACTACATGGATGCATAAAACTGTGCACCACTAAGCAGCTGAAAAAATACTGTGCAAAATGTGATTCAACCTGAATTTCCTTTCCCTTTAGGCAATGCTGGGAACCCAACCAGCACAATCACATTTCAGGGCCAGAGCAATGTTGCAAATTGTCTATCCCCAGAGTGTCTGCAGTAGATGTTTTGTGTGAATGGGTGTCCTGTCTGTGATATCAAGCATATCTGAATATAAAATTACATTGTCTTGAGCCTATGCAAATTTATTTCAGATTTAGAATGTAAATCGATTTCAGATTTGGGAAATTCCAATTTTCCGACTACAGAGCACTTTTGCGAGGCAACATGTTTAAATACGAAAAAGGCTTTCATACTTGTCTACATTTTGAGGACACAAACTCTTTTTTTTTTTCTTTTGTCAAGCAATGTACCAGTTGTGTATAGTTATATGATGATTAGCGTTCAGTCTATAGATGTGCATGTTGAGTGTGTCAACAGGTTTGTTTTCTTGAGACGATGCCTTTTGAAGTAAAAGTTGTTGAGGAAAGTACGGCATGTACTAAACCTGATATTGCACTCCATCTGGTTGAATGATCTCAGTGTCTGCATCATTCTAATAGAGCCACAGAAGTTAGCATTTAGTCTTTAAAGCTATCAATGTCAGCACTGATGAGGCCTGGCCATTATTTTTAAGTTTGTGGAGAAACATGTTGAGAGTAGATGACTCAATGGTCATCTAAGAGAAGTGTTTTGCGGGAGACTTTGATGAAGTGCAATATGGTCATGTATAGTTTTTTCCTCTTACTATTGCGATTCTCAGGCTGGGCTGTACACATGGAAGTGATTATGCACAGAGGGAGGTGTATTTTCCATTTAAAAAAAGATCAGGAATCAGACCTCCTTGCCCAATTTCCTGATCTTCCCAAACATTTACTCCCCCTAATTCAGAACCTCTACCTTCTTGCCCCTTCTTTTCTGTATCTCTGATGCCCAAAGTTTGTGGGTTTGACCCATATTTGACACCATGCCATGGACTGTGTAGCTTAAATGTGAGTAAAAGACAAGGTTCTTCATCAGCTGATATGGTATAAGGCAGGCATGATCAACTGGATGTGTGTTCAGATGTGACTAACTACAGAGAGAGCTGTTTTTTTGTAATGCTCTGATTAGCAAACTGGCAATATGGCTTGTATAATATTGATAACAAAAGTAAAAAGAATTGTCAGTGGACTGAATATATTTCCATATTTCAAAACATACATGTATTCTCTGTTCAGACTAGAAGACTATGCCTCAGGGGAAAAACCAAGTGCAGGCAGTTAGATTTAAAGTGCAGGCAGTTAGATTCATCTCTATTTATTTACAATGGTTTATAGTTTGAGAAATAGAAACAACAATGTGTGATATTACATTGAAAGCAGATACAATTAAACTGCTGGGATTATTGGTAATATTTTCTATTGGAATGCTTAAAAAAATTTCTCTATTTGAAAGTACTAATACTGCTAGTCAAAAGTAAAGAACCACTGTCAAACAAAACAAAACCAAATTGTCTTATTTATATCAATAAACTACTCACTGATGGTTTCCACAATTCAGTCATGTTAGATAATTATCTAGATATTTCAAAGTATGAAATATTATACAGTTGGACATTTACAAATTTGAGTGGAATACCTTTGGTCTATGCTATTTGATGTGGCGTGCGTTATATTCAATTATATTCTATGGGGGACACTGTCGTGTTTGGCTAATAAGATATCTATGTCTATTTGCTGTGCAACTGCTTGGCCTTCAATTCTTTTCTTTTTTTTTAACCATCTGAATGTCAGTCTTGTGTATAGAAAGGTCAGGTTTTCTGGCACACAGTGAACACAGTCAATTAGAAGAGCCAAGATATTGTAGAGAATGAAAAAGGAAACTGACCATCTGGCCTCCATCAGGTCTTGTGTAAATAGCTTGAGTTTGTTTGCACTGAGCCAGATGCCAGTGCTGAGTTAAATAGATAGTGCCTAAATGTACAGAATATGAAAGATGAAACAGTGCAGTCTGTTGATCTTTAGTCTTGCTTAATTGATATACTTCTGTTTGCTTGTTTTTCTCTGAAAAAATGTTTAAGGAACTAAAGAAAGCTAAAATGTGGTGTGTTTGTGATATACACATCCTTAAGCAATGTTGATATGTATATTATCACTACCCTGCATATTGAGTTCAAGTCCACTGAATGATGTCTTTGTCAGACACTCTACTATCCTGATCATCAGATGGACACGATGGAGTCTCGGAACTGATAAGAGTAGGTGAACATTTGTTGAACAGCATGTATGCTTCCAATTTAATTATTTCCTTTCAACCTCTTATTTAATTTGGTATAATATAATGAACCCAGCCATTAGGGGGGCACAAGCCAGTGCACTCTTAGTGCCGGTCCCAAGCCCGGGTAAATGGGGAGGGTTGCGCTAGGAAGGGCATCCAGCGTAAAACGTGCCAAATCAAATATGCGGATCACAAATGAGAAATAATATAATGAGTATTGATTGGTCTTGGACTTGTTTCCATCTTTGCATTGTTAAGTGATTTAGCTGAACAGCTCGTATCCTTTCAAGGCAAATTCCACTAAATTAGTTTTTCCATCTCCTATTGCAGGCTACTGCATGCATGTGATTACTTCTCAGAGTAGGGCAGCATAATATGGAGGGGGGAAAAAAGCAATATAATCTGACCTTGTAGAATTATTTGAAATTGATACGTGATTAGAAAAATCAGTGCAAGATGTGACAAATTTTCCACCTTGCTTTTCTAAATTTACTTTTTCCCATCAGAATTTTTGGATGATAGGAATTTTTGTGCATCGGTATAAGAACTTATTTATTGACCTAATTTATTAATGCAATTGTAATGTAGATGTAAAAGATTGTGAAAAGCCAACCTAGTTCCCTGATGCACCACTGTTATTGTGTTGTTGTTTTTTTTTATTCTGCAAATTCTGAACACAGCACAAAGCAGCACACAATCATACTCTTCATGTGTACACACATTATGAAGTAACCATAATTGAGCTGCAGATTTATATTAGTCTTCTCTTGGCTTAATACAGTTTTAGGAATTGGCTACTGTATGGTGCACGTGCACACAGGGGGGAGTCAGATTCTGCGTGGGAGTCAGAATTTCGAGCGCAACATCGGTAAATTGAAATCAGCTTTCGTTGTAATGCCGTTGAGCTTTTTCCTGCATTGTTCTGGGGTGTGCTGTGTAGCTGTGTACCATGGGAACAACAGTAACATCAGAAATATGCCTCATCTGCATGCCTACTCAAAGGGAGTTAAATTCAAGCAATTACTGAATGATAGGGACATCTCTCTGTTGAACTATGTCAGCATGCTGCTCCTACAGTTGTCCTGAATGACGGTATTAACTGTTGCTGGTGCTCAGTGTATTTTTGAGTGTGATTACTGCAGGTTATCTAGCTCAAAGCCATTTGAAGTAACACCCTGTTTAGAAAGCCAAATCTTTAGCTTCACTTCTTGACTGGTTATTATGAAGACAGATACTTGTGTGCTCTGCATCTCATCTTAGTTATGTCATATATGATCTACACATAGTTAGATTTGCCAGGGAGTAAAGAAAATGCTAAGTATATACCTTTGCTGTCTGCCTCTTGTTAAATGAGTGATGTTATTAATTAAATAGATTTTATTGATTCATAGACAATGTGTTACAGAATACTCATCAAGATGATGATTAATAATGATACATCATTCAGCCATTATACCTGCATTTGTATTGTCTGGAATTTAAACCTGTTGTTAACTATGGTTAGACAGACAAATGATTACTGAATGAACATTTGGGTTATTTAAAAAGAGCAAGTGTGTGTGTGTGTGTGTGTGTGTGTGTGTGTGTGTGTGTGTGTGTGTGTGTGTGTGTGTGTGTATATGCTAAATGGAAGGTAGATGTGTGTAATTTTTCTAATTCTTGGTATTATGACTGTGAATAGGTTTCATGGTAGCTGGAATTCATAGCAAGTGTAGATGTGAACATGACACTAGTACAGCAGTATGTTATTTTTCTGCCATTCAAAACAGATAAATTGTAAGATAAGAAAACATGCTGAATAGGCACAGTGTACTACCCTCCAAAAGACATTTCATTACAGGTCACGTACAGTATCGTTCTATGTATGTTTCTAGGAACAACCTTGAATTAAAAACAGTGTAAACCTTGCATGCATGCACAGCCAATTGGGCGTGCTCTGTGTGGCATGATTTCTCAATTTATTTTGGGCATTTCTGCATGTTGTCTAGCCAGGAAAATGCTAAAAGCACTTGTACTATCTTACAGCCATAAATGAAAAAATTTGATTTAATGTTTAGTAAATGAATGGCAGGGAGTACCTGACTTACTTTGTGTTACTGAGTATGTTTGTTAAATTCTCACATCTTTGTAACCGCAAGGGTAGCAGCTGACCTACAGTCATATATTTTACTGACTGAATGACTTCAGTTACCTGAGCTCTATTCATTTCTTTCATGACAGGAGGGTGTGACTATAGTATTTGCTTCAGGCCTGTTAGCAATGCATGTATAAAATAGGCCTATTTCGGTTTTTTACTCCCAAAGCAAGCAAGTTCTCACAAGCTTTCATATCAGTCAGTCCTGACTAGAGTCCTAAAAACACATTTGTCCCTTCAGCATAAACAGATAAGGCCTGGCCTGCATTTTTCAATATATCAAATTAATGCAACAATTTCGTTTCATCTCCCGCTCCAGCCTAATGTAGTCCTGCATTCAGAACAGTTTGAACACTGATCCACTGGCCAACCCAACCCTTATGCACTTAATTATTTCGACATTTTATCAGCCTTATGACATTTTACAATTTTAAAGGTGACATGATTTGCCTGGAATTCAGGGGAAATATTTGCTCATTTGCATTGTGAGAGTTCTATATTGAAAAGTAAAGTAGATATATAAATAAAAACTGTTTTATGTCTTTTCTATAAAGATTTATTGACACCAGTCACTACATAAACAGCCAGTGCTGGGTACATCAATATGTGGAAATGTGCAACAGTAACAATGATAATTAGTTTCCTTTATAAAGATGGACAGTTGGCACCCATTTTTCCACTGCTGTCCTCCATTTGGAAGAAAGTGTAACTAACTCTCTCTGAGAAACACACAGAAAACATTCTTTGAGAAACAGGCTTGATGTTGAAGCCGATAAAGTTTTCTAGACTGTTTATAAAGCAGTTCACCTCATAAACCTGGTTTATAACTCACTTTCAAGTTTAACAGGTTGAAGACCCTCCATAAAGCACAAGTATTCATTATATGTTTGCATTTACAGCTTGCATATACTGTATGCGTATAGACAGTTTATGTATGTTTGTATGTGTGTATATACAGTATCTCACAAAAGTATTGCTTATTTCAGCAACCAATTTCTCAATATTCAAGATTTCTCTAAAGAAAAGGAACTTATATTTTATATAGTTTAGACTAGTCAATGTAAAGTTTGTATAGCAGATTTACTGTCCTCTGAAAATAACATTGTATAAACATGCAAAGCCAAATGTCCTATTTATCATGTTCATGTTTTTTGACTGCTTGACAGGGCCATACAAATTAGTGTATCTTGTATTAGAGAAGAATTTGGTTCTTTGAGTGCAATTCTCTCATACTGACCACTCAATGTTCAATTTGGCACGTAATTATAAAGAACTCTCAGAGGATTTGGAAATTTGATCTTTCCATATCTTTCTTTCGGCTTCTCCCATTAGGGGTCACCACAGCGGATAATCCTTATTCATGATGTTTCAATTTGGCACATGTTTTTACGCTGGATGCCCTTTCTAACAGAACCCTACAGGGCTTGGGACCGGCACTAAGAGTGCACTAGCTTGTGCAACCCTAATGGCTGTGGTTGGTTCCCTGACCAGGGATCGAACCTGGGCCGCAGCGGTGAGAGCGGTGCATCCTAACCACTAGACCACCAGGGAACCCGAGATTTGGACATTTTAATTGTTGCTTGATTGCGAGTGTGAGGCGCGCACCACGCTCATAACCTCCTCGCTTTCCATGGTAATTCTATTTACTTTTGTTTTCACAGCACCATCACTGATTTTCTTGGGAGACATTTTTCAAGATTTCTAGTGAAAGAAAAATATAAGTTTTTGCTGCACTGAACAACGAGAGTGACCAAGTGATACGTTATCAACTGATGCGACCCTCCGCCGAAAACCGGGAATCTCGTGCCTTTGAAATTTGCTCGTAAAATAGGGTAAAATTTTGCAAGCAAGGTCGCTCGTATCTCTGTTTGCTCGTACTACAGGTTGCTCGTACAACGGGGTTTTACTGTGTGTGTGTGTGTGTGTGTGTGTGTGTGTGTGTGTGTGTATATATATATATATATATATATATATATATATATATATATATATATATATATATATATATATATATATACCCTCTCATTCAAAGAGTTTTCTTTATTTTCATGAAAATATGAAAATTGTAGATTCACACTGAAGGCATCAAAACTATGAATTAACACATGTGGAATTATATATGGAATTATATACATAACAAAAAAGTGTGAAACAACTGAAAAATGTCATATTGTAGGTTCTTCAAAGTAGCCACCTTTTGCTTTGATTACTGCTTTGCACACTCTTGGCATTCTCTTGATGAGCTTCAAGAGGTAGTCACCTGAAATGGTCTTCCAACAGTCTTGAAGGAGTTCCCCGAGAGATACTTGGCACTTGTTGGCCCTTTTGCCTTCACTCTGCGGTCCAGCTCACCTCTAAACCATCTCGATTGGGTTCAGGTCCGGTGACTGTGGAGGCCAGGTCATCTGGCGCAGCACCCCATCACTCTCCTTCTTGGTCAAATAGCCCTTGATGCCTTCAGTGTGACTCTACAATTTTCATAGTCATGAAAATAAAGAAAACTCTTTGAATGAGAAGGTGTGTCCAAACTTTTGGTCTGTACTGTATATACAGTGGAACCCTGTTATGTCGCCGGCCTAGGGGACGCCAAAATGCATCGAGATAACCGATGATCGAGATAAAAGAAAACAAATATGGCGGCAATATATATAACGTGCTTGAAATTTCTTTATGTACATGATGTGCGTTATTAAATGAAAATGTGCATGCACGTGTTTTTGGAGTTTTTTTTACACAACAGCGTTGCCGCGATTTGTTTGATGAAGGCATGCTATAAAAATGTACATACATGTTTGTTAACAACAAAAGGCATAAGTGCACCAACTAACAGAAGAGATTTACCAGTATACAATACAAACCATCGTCGATTCTCATTTTTCCGGCACTTCCGCGAGTTCTTCTGCGGCTGCACAGCGCCGTCTCACTACCGTATTTTCGCGTATATAAGATGCACCCTGGGTGAGGGGTATGTAAAACTTTCTATAAGACGCGTCTTATTTACGCGAAAATACTGTAGTAAGATGGCGACGTGGCAAAAGCCGGCGATTGGTCATGCGGATCGAGATAACCGATGTTAAGTGGCATATTTGCCCCCCCTTGTGCTCGAGATATTAGGGTTCTTCGACGTAAAAGAATCGACATAACCGATGAGAAAATGCTAAGACAAAGCGAGAATTTGGCGGTTCCACTTCAAAAACGCCGACTTAATAGGGTTTGCGAGTTAACCGAGGTCGAGATAAGTGGGTTCGATATATATATTAAATAGTCCACAATATGTAGAACTTTCCTTTATTGAAATATATGTTGCATTATTTGAACCAATAGAATCTATCCTAGTTACTGATTGTATAATTTTAACAGCACTTTTATCTATACAGTAGAGCCCTGGCACCATCTGTATACTGGTAGAAAATTTAGTCTACTTAAACTTGTAGGGCCTGGCACTTTTTCCTCAGTCCAGATGAAAACAAATTCAAGACATCCTCTTTCTTTAAATCATGCATGACATACACAGTTTACAAGAAGGCCAATGTTTCTTCATTGCAATTCGTTTTCCAGATTTTCCCATTATGTCCAAAACACAATGCAGGTTTATGCATTATAGGAATTTAGTCAGAAACGGTTGATTACTATTTATTTTGGCAGCACATCAGAGGTGGAAGGTAGTGGGTTTTTATGTATGTAATGCTGTACAGCCACACCGGATTTTCATGTTGTGTCACTGATCAACACCACGTGCTTCTGGAAGCTTCATAACAACACATTATTAGTTCCATCATGTGTAAAATGAAGGCTTTAGGATACAATAATGCCTCATTGTTTGAAAGTGCACTCTATCCATCTGGTTGGTTTATTATTTGATGGATGTTTCTTCCAGGGCAGCCATGTGGCGCTGTGAGTAGTGTCGTCGCCTACGATCGATCCTGATCTCAAGTTACTGCATGTTTAAAGTTTTGTATGTTCTTCCCAAGTCTGTGTTGGTTTCCTCCTTATTGTCTTGTTACATTCCACCTTCTAAAACATTCTGGTAGGTGGATTTTGTAAGATAAATAGGTAGATGTTTAAATGGGTGTGTAAATGTGTGTGGATTGAATGTAGGATGTATAGGGCAAATCACACGTTGAACTATTTCAGTTTCGTGATGTTGATCTAGTTCAATATAAAAAAAAAAAGCCATGCTTTAATATGAGCTTATCTAAATTATCTCTATTGTCACTTGCACAAACCGCTAACTTCAATTAAAGATCTATAAAAACATAATCTTAAAATTAGGCAAAGAATCAAGCCAGTAAGGACGTTTCTTTCCCTAAACCCTAACCACACAATAAAAAAAATACGGGCTGTAGTTCTATTGCTGGTATAGGAGCAGTGGGCAATTAAGGTCAAATGAAATTTGAATCCTACAGTCTGCAGTGACTTTTGCAGTTTGATATGCATATTTTCAAATATATTTCTAGGGACCACAAACGTGTACACTTTTGACAGGCAAGAATTTATTTGTACATGACTCAGGTTTCTACCTCCTAGTGGGTTTTTGACAGGGATGTGTTCGAAGGTGGTGTTTGCTCTCATAATTGATCCTCTACTGAGTCCCTGATGTATTTGCGACGTGCGTTCCAAACAATGGTTGATTCATCTATCACCATGTCTGTCCACACTGTCGGTTTGGTGGGTAGACAGTGGGGGGAGAACAAATACCTCACAGTGAAGCTCTTACCTCACAGTCATGAAAAACATTAAGTTACTGTTGCTGTGTGTAGAGCGGTTACAGGTTAACATATACACCAGCTGATCTAACATGCTTAAGGTGAAGTTGTCAAAGGCAGCAAAACAGACAGGTTAAAGGATCACTTGAGTATATTCTCTCCCTTATAGTCTGAATGATGGTGAGGCCCACAGAATGAGTCACTTTAGGCAAAGTATCACAATGTCACATTAATTGTAAAATCTAGTAAATTGTATATAATAATCAACAATCAATACTAGGATATTTTAATGCCTTTCTGTTTAAGGAAAGACAATCCGCTGATTTCTTGTTTTTCTTCTCTGTTTACATATGCTCATATGTAATAATTCCTGTATATTAAAGTACCAAAGGCTGATATGAGGAGCTCAGCTATCCACTTCAAAGCTAGAAAATGATGGGAGACAGCCCCTTCCCCCATCCCAAAAAAGCCCATAGGGCCCATCTTATTGGCTGACATATACAACTTTCAACACCATTCCATCAGTCGCAACTTGGCTCGACCATACCTGCTGAGACAGGTTTCTCTTTGTCTCTTTAGCTCATGCACTGGACCCTCCACCACACCCTCATATCTCACAGACCACATCCATCCCACAAACCTTACTTTTTATAGGACCCAACCCTAACAGTTCTCAACATTAACAGCCTATAACCTTTAAACCACCCCTGTGTCATAGCAGTGTAAAGAAAAATAGCCTCTTCTTACAGAGCATTTTTCAAAAAGGGATATTAGGCAAAGCTCTTTAATCCAAAACAATGACTGGAAATAATCAGGAGGATTGAAGGAAAGTGGTATACATCAGCCTATCATAGGTAGTGGAAATTTAAGTGCATCTACATGATATTGTGACCCACATCAGAATTTATAGTCTGCAGCATTTGATGGTTGGTTTTCTACTTGCACAAAATGGAGAACTCACCCTTTTTTTAAACTGGAGGTCGTAACATCTTTCTCACGATGTTGGAATGTTACATCACTGGATTTCCCCACAGTGGGAGTTAATAATCCAGAGAGCTCTGGTCGCAGTACTTTTCCTGTGGTTGGGGACATAACTGACTAATGCTGAGAGGTCCTTCTAAATTAGAGATTTGTCTGTTCATAGGCCATGATAGCTGGTTCACTGAACACTGACTCAGATACACTATATACACTGGGTGCATTTGCTAAAAAATATACTTGGAATCCGACTTGATTTCTTCCACCTACTCCACACTCCCCACTTGACAGTTCTCCAAGAAATTTAATGCAAATTATAGGAAATTTACACAAATGTTTTGCCAGTGGAAATTGTACTGTGTGCAACTTCAGAGTCGGCCTACTTCAAATCTTTAAAAAAAGTGTTTGTTGTTTTATCTCCCCTTGAGTGCATGAATTTAACCAGATTGGGAGCAATTGGAGACAGAGATTGAAAAGGGTCTCAGAGAAGAACTCCTTAACATGGAGGCAATAAAGCGTAAGCCATTTTTCCACTCAGCCTACTCTTAGGAGGCCTCCAGTCTCTAGTAGCTCCCGAGAAGCCAACCTGTTGCATACAGCAGCAAGTGCAATTGTGGACAAGATTCTCCATAAATCTCACTTTCTTTGGCATTACATAGTAACTAAAAAGCTTTTCTATGAATACATTACTTTCTTTATGTTTGTTAGCATGTCAGATGGAACTACTTTGCTATTGTCCTGTGGCCAGGCAGGAGGTGCTTGTGCCAGGGGGACTGGAAGGCTTTCATCCACTTTGCAACAAATGAACAGTCTGTACTGTTTCTGGAAAACAAACATATTTTTTGTGCCACTTTTTTCCCAAACTGACCTTTGTCTTTAAAAAGTAGCCCAACAACCATTTTGGTTAAATTTTTCATTTTATGGCTGCATTTTAAGTATCAGTGTAGAGGGTTTTATTTTCTCAGACCATTTATTATGATCATTTATGATTGATTCTACATGTATGTTCCACCTTCAGGTACGGAAAAAACTGTGGTGTCATTTTTGTCTGGATTTGCACTCAGTACACCAGGATTCTAAAGGAGATGTTATTTGGAATTATTATAGGAGCTTATAAAATTTGGTTTTGGGGGGGATGTAATTCTGTCAGTGGGATTGATATGTAGTTGGATGGAGTTGAGTCATGGTTCGTGTTTGTGTTGGATGAGTATTTCGAAAAACTGTCAATGTTCTTTCAGGTTCATTTTTTAGAAAAACATGGTTTGAGGCAGTCATACTTTCCTGTAGATAAGGCCCATGAGATCGGGCTTAGCATTTTTTCCAATAGCTACAATAAGTAGCTACAGTCAGAATGCATTTTTTTATGCATACAGTGTGCCATTTAAGTTTTCCTTTAGCGTTACTACAAGTTTCCGGTGTGGCTTTTAATTATACTTGTAAGCATCATTCCAAAGATTACACCAAAAGTTATTTTGAGGTAGAAACAAGTAGCAGTTTATGCTCAGGAAAAAAAGATAAGTATGTTGCCTAGAGGCTGTGTTCTGGTTTAACTGGCTAGTTTTTAAAAACACCAGATGCTGGCATGTTGCTGAAGCATGTGGCTAAAAACATGTCAAGATTTGTGTTGTGTTTGTGCATCAACCAAAATTTGCATGCTTTCCCAGCCACAAAGACATCAATCATGTTGATGGTTGCTTGGCGCTGATATGGTATACTGGCAGCTTGGTATTGCACCGTCTCATTCTTCTTTCTATTCTGAAGTGTTTTATAGAAGCCAGAAAAAGCTGCATTAATTAGATAAAAGCACAAGTGATTTTCTAATTTATTTTTGTTGTGATGCATTTCATAAAATGTTGAACTGCATCACCCCTTTTTTCTTAAATTAGTGCTGTTTTTTTTACCTGCAAAAATCCTAAATAAAACACTAAAGGACAGATTTTAGGCAAGACCCAATGCAGATTGTTAAAATAATAACTTGTTTATAAGAAGGTATTGGTATTCTTGTGTATTTATTTATTGGCATGAACTGGAAAGCTCACATATTTACTTTACAATGAAGCAAGTCACTAATAACTCATAGGTCAGAGGCCTCGAAGAATATCATGGCTGGAGCATACTCACAATCACAGGCCAGGCTAATTATGTGGGCATGTGTGGATCAATATGTGCATCAGGGTACTTTGCTAAAAAATAATAAAATCAATGAAAAATACAAACAAAATCAATGTGTTTCTGACAGAAGGCTAAGTATCGAAGGATTTTTATTGAAGCCCTATGCTGAGCTGCTCTAAGCATTAAGGAGGTGATTGTGATTTATAAGGGATATAAGGGATAAATTCAAAACATTCAGCGTTTTTCGATGCACAAAAACATTAAACTCATACTTGAATCCTGGCCCTTCCGGACAGTAATTTAACCTGCCTTGCCAGTGCTTGTATTTGTACAAATAAATATTTTGATTTACAGTGAAAATAGCCAGGCATGATTAGTGTGTATGTGCTCATCTCTTACAGGTCTATTTTGTGGAACCACATATGTGCATAAAAAATATTTGTATGTGCTCCACCATGTGCAGTTATCCTCATTAGTGTAAAATTCTTTTTTTTTTCTTGAACGGGACTTCTTGAGCCAGAAGCATGCTTCATCTCCAATTTCCTGAGGTTTAAATTTTTCATATTGAGATGATGTGATTTACAGGCACTAACACAATGGTTGAGATATACATCCAGGAACAAAGCCCAAAAGGAAACACCAATTTAGCCACTTATGTAAAGAACAGTTTTAGGTATTGATTTAAAAAAATAAATAAATAAAACATTGTCTATTTGCAATAGTCGTTTAAAGGCCCGTTTCTTCTGGTAGACATTGACTTTAACAGTTTAATTTAACTTCACTCATATACTTTGTTCTGTTGTGAATGTAAATGTGTTCATTATACAGATATACAGTACATCTACACAGCGTACACAGATCCTGTTAAAGCTTCCTGCTGTGTTTTACAGGGACCAAACAGAGGCTAAATTATGACTGATAATTAGATAATATCTAAGTCAAGTGGTTATTGTCACTTTTATTGCCTGTATGTGTGCGTTTCCTTTTTAGTATACATGTACGAATGCGTTTCATTATGTCTGTGAGAACTGAAGCCCTTATTATCCTACCATTTCAGCTTCAAGATGGAGCACACTAGAGCACAGACAGTCCGTGTTCTTGTGGCCTGGACCATAAAGCCAAATTGCCTCCACGAGCTCAGCGCTTCTTAATCCTGGCAGGAGCTGACAAGCAGGAGCAAGACTGCTGTAGCAGCCAGCGAGGCCTGGACATGCAATATTTTCCACTCTTTATAACTGTATATCTGATTCCTCCTTTCCCCTCCTGCTCAGTATTGAACAACACGAAGTCATGACATTATGTATGTTTTGGCAGCAGGCTAATGCAGAGTGAGCAGCGAGAGTCTAACCAAATGAAAGCGCAGCAAAGCGAATGAAAGTAACAAAAGAGTGCAACCACACCAACCTCATGCTTTTGTTAGGTAGCCAGAAAAGTGTCTCGATCCGCCAAGAAGCCGTTCCTCATTCGATTACATGTTCCATGCATTCATGCCAAGACTTATGGAAGAAGGGCTTCCGAGCCGAGCTGATCTGTCTCACACCTCTGAAAGAAATCACCACTGCATGCGTATGTTTGTACGTATCTTGGGCTGTAGAAAGTTAAAGGCAAACGTTGACAGCAGATGTACGTGTGCGCATGTTATTGCACTAATAATATTTGGATTCTGTGTCCGTGGGATGAATCTGTGCTGAAGTATAATTTGTGTGTTCAGTATATCAGTGTGTATTTATTTTTACGGACAGTCCAGAATGAGTTCCACTGCCAGAGAAACAGTTTATTTTGAAATATGTTGAAAAGTTTTTTTTTTTGAAAATCATGTTCTCATCTGAGTATTAGTTGCAGGTGTTTATATAATTTTTGTACAATTGTGGTCCAATCAGCACCAACTCTTATATACTTTGATGTGTGATATTTTTTTCTGTCAGTGGAAAAACATCTGCTGGCATTTGATTTAACTGTTTGCACTGTGTACACTGGAAAACATTGGGATCAGTCTGCCCCGATTACAACTGATAACGTGATAGCATTCCGGATCATGTGCATTTTTCAGGTGATAGGCAGAGTATGAAATGTGCATGCAATTCGTGTGTTTATATATGTACAAGTTCGCATGATAATTGATTTTATCTTAATTTTAGCATAATCAGTAAGTTGTAAAGGTTTTAATGCTGCAAATTGTACAAGATATTTGATTGTAAAAAACTCGTAGTAGACAAGCCATTTATCCACACAGATGAACCAAAAAAAATATAAAAATGCTATACCAACTCAACATTAAAAAAAAGATCCTATAGTTGAGCTCCTGGTTTATTATTCCTTATAGAGGATGAATGAAAATGCTGAATTCTGTAGTCTGTGATTTGGAAAAGAAGTCTGTATTTCATAGTCACTTAAGCACATGCCCTGAGGATTGGGACATGAACGTGTTATGAGATTTATTTGTTTTTATCAAAGTTCCCAGAGTAATAGCCTCGGGTTTTATCCCACTATTTTATTATTCTACTATCCTATTCCACTATCACTTTTACGACTGGTTTAACCATGTTCATTTACATAAAATAGAATGCAAGCTTTCACTAATTAATGGAAATAAAGTAAAGTGAAATTCACTGTCTAAATGAAGTTATTATGAACTGGATTTTCTCTACATTTGGCTTTAAAGACATTGGAACAAAATGTGTTTCTGCAGGATCATGGTGCAACACAGTATGAATGGCTGCATAACGTTCAAACACACTGCAGTGAGAGAATAAATAACACAGGATAATAAATACACAAGACATTGGCTGTAAACAATTGGTGGTGTAGCATATCCATATGTGCTCCAAATGTGTTCTGTATCGGTGTGTTTGTGAAAGCCTTGTGATATTTTGTAACTTTACCATTCGTCTCATTTCCAGTTTCTGTGTCATGGTCTGGGATTGCCAGAAGGAAGAATCACGCAGGTAGGACAGTTTTTCTCTCAGCTCTGTCCATTTTGTGGTTGAGGCTCTTAAATCTGTCTACACTGTGGCCTTATTCCAAAACAACTGTGTTGCATGTTTTTATGACTTGGATAAAAACTGGTGTGAATCCGACACTGATTTTTAAGTTTGTTTTTAATTACAGGCTTCTACACACACACACACACACTGCATCGCCAATTCCATTAAGTCTCTCTTTTTTTTTTTCGCCTAACCCAGTCATTTTCTCCAACTCCCACAATCAGCCCCTTCTTTCTCTCCTGGGATAAAGCTGAATGTTTATATGTGAATGTAACTTGGTCATTTCTGACAAGCTCAGAAAGCATAGAGCAACATTTGTGAGAATTTTGAGCAGTTCTGAGATATATAAGAGGAGACTGGCTGTGTCATAATACAAATTTCTTAAGCCTTGTAAGAGCTGATGGGTTGTGCAGATCTCTTGTTTACCAACTTGATAGGCCAATTTGTCCCAGAACCATCACGAAGCCAGGAAATGCCGTCAGCCTCAGTAAAACTTGTGTGCCCGTTAGATGTGCAATCATGCTGTGGTTTGTAGAAAGCTCATGAGACTAGTCAAGCCAAATCATTTTGTATTTTAAGCCAATTAAGTCCTGGGCTGTTGTGCTGAAACTCATTACAGTGGGAGATGTAAAATGTGTGTAATGTTGGCCACTGTGGTTCAGGGTTATGAAAGGGGATCAGCTCATCAATTTCTACAATTTCACTGGCCTGTTAAAGGAACCAATAGAAGTTTAGCTATGCTTCAGCTTGGCTGGAGGACCTGCTATGATCTCAGAGGTAATTGGCCGTTTGCGCAGTAACGAAACTTATTTGTAGGTATATTGGATACACTGAAAGCAGCAGAAGAACAGACAGAATGAGGAGAGGCAGGTAGGGATGGATTGAAAGAAAATACCATACCAAGTAAGTACTAGACATTGAGTATACAAATTAAGGAAGGCAAGGGTAGGCAGACAGCATGAAAGGCTTTTTTTAGGCTCTTCCAAAAATCATGGTCATAGCAGACAGGTGGATCAAACACAAATACAGACACAGTCATCATAGGCAAATTCATAATCAGAATAAAAAAGTCAGGGCATAGAAATGCTAAAAGACTAGCAGAGCATGGGAAAAGACTATTCACAGTGGAAACACGTGAAATAATTCATAAAGCCTCCAGACAAACAAAGGAGTATATGTAGACAGAGTAATGAGCCCATTAACTAGGAGCAGGTGCAGGTGATCATGAGAGGGTGGAGTCAGGGTGGGACTGAGGCAGGAATGTTCCACACAGTGAGGGTTTCGTGATAGAGTGCGAAAACGTCACATATCCTGCTTGGTCAAATAAGATGAGGTTTTGGCCTTAGAAGGAGCCGAGGACTGAGGAGAGTCTGCATCTGATCTGTATTTGGCCAGCTTCAGCAAGGTTGATTTGGAGCACCGGTGTGTGTGGAAGTAGAGTAGAGTGAGTGAAAAGTAAACTATGTGCCACTGTACTGATCCACCTGCACTTTGACTAAGATCCAAAGGCCCACCATGTCCCCTTTGATGGAACACTTTGGATTTATTTCATCTTCAAAAATAAATCCTCCTTTTTGCCCTTGATCTTGTTAAACTCAGTATATTTATTAATAAAAAATAAGCAAATTTAACAATTGTTTGTTTTTCTATTTTTTAGATCTGTAGAGAGATTTATGATGTGTTCTTTTTTAATTTTTAGTAGCTCACAAAACCTTTACAGTTTATCTATTTAGTAGTATGTCCATTTATGGCAAATGTTGCAGGGCTCAGACACTGCAGCCAATTCTTTATTAAAAGAACAAGTTATGTTGTTATTGCTTAATCGTAAATCAGTGGTGTGGAGGTAGCTGTGGGTGGAAATTGAGTTTCCATCCACTTGGGGGATGTGTGTGGTATCCACAACTCTGCTCTGATATTCTTTACCCTTGTGCTGTTGTTGACATTCTGTGCAGCCGCCCTTCAGACTAATGGCGTTACAGTCTGATCTGGTTCACTTCATAGCACAGAAAATGGTTTGTAACTTCTTCTTTCCAAAACTACAAATTTACATTTTTAGCTGAATCTTTATTAATTAAGACTCGCTTTGGAGCAAAGAATGAACGACTAAGGCTCCTTCTGAATTTCATTTTGATTTTGGCAAGCAGCATTCAGCAGTAGCTTTTCTATGAAAAGCATTTGAGTGCACAGGAAAGCTAGAAAAACACCCACAGGCCTGGCGGTGCAGTAGCAGGGCTGTTAAAAGCATTTAGGTTAAAGCTCTATTGTTTATGTATCTAGGATAAAGCAGAGACTCTCTAACTGTCGACCACTGAGATGGATACTGTTGATTTTTATCTCGTATTTTCAAGTGCTGCTTTCCCCCCCAAAAAAAGAATTTAGAGTTTTTGCCAAGTCTACAAAAGTCAGTTTTATTGTAGTGTGTTTGTTGTTATTCTGACTAAGAAACAGCTGAAATCAAAAGTGCTGACAGGCATTTTATAGAAACCTCACATCTATATTCTACAACCAAGCCTTTTTTTTAAACAGACTTTCAGATTAAACGGAATTAAACTTTCTGGCATAAAAATAACCATCTCCTGGCAAGGCTAATAAAGGGAAACACATACTCTGTAAATTGTTTAAATCTTGTTAAAGTCTGCCAATGCACATTTGGGATATGTGACATATATTGTGAATTCAAAACTTCAAACTTAAAGATTAAAATACACAAGAGAATATTATATTTAAATTATTACATCTTATTGACTGAATTATGTATTCTACAAAAATCGCATAAGCAATTGTTGACTACCACAACAGCTGCAGTATCTGTGTCTGTGTCCCCCATTAGCTCTCGGTCTTCCCTTTTCATGTTTTTTTCCCCCAGGCCTAATGTTTCTGCTCCTTCCATCAGAACTGTGGGCCAGACACTATTTATCCTCAAATTCCAGGAGGTGGATAAACTCAAATTCATCAGTAGCTGAGATCACAGTCTTATAATCCTGGCTATACATGTCTGTGAAACCGAGGGTGGACAGATCAGTAGTTCAGTTGATTTAACTGCCAGAAGACTACAGTATTTACCTATCAAAAGTCTCATATCCTTATTTGTTTTCTTTCATCTGCATTAATGGATTTAACTGGCACACATTAGCCAGTACATTTTAGACTACTCTAGTAAGGTTTTAGGGCAAACAAAACATAAGTATGCGCAGCACATTGGAGCATTTACTTCCTGGTGGTCTAGCTGTTTATCATTTGTAGGAAATGCAGAGTGTGGTATGCTTTGCATATCAGTGGTAGTTCAGTGGTTATGACTTTGGACTTATGTTCAGATAGCTGAGAGTTGAAATCCCACACTGGATGTTTTACTTTCTGGTGGGCTAGCTAATTAATTATTATTTGTAGTAAATGCTGAGTGTGGTGCCACTGCCAAGCTGCTGCTGCTGGCCCCTTGAGAAAAGCCTTCAACTGTTCAATTGTTTATATGAGAAAATAGTCAGTTGCTCACTCTGAATTAGGGCATCTGCCAAATGCATAAATGTAAATTAAATATAAATATTAATGGCATAAAGATAAAGAGAGTTTAGACTATTTTGTTCAGTGCAACTATAAATTCACTGAATATTTAAGTATCCACACAACACAACACCAGGCAGATGAGCCATGCACAGAGCTGTTGCTCACAAGGGCAGTTATCTCAGAACCCAGAAGGGAGTATGTATGAGGACACACAGGGCTTCAGAAAGCATTAATAAACTGTACATGTGTTGCATGTGCAAGTTCAAGAGCTCACACGGGGCCCCGGTTCTCGTGTCGCATGGGGTTATTGACAGATTGGAAAGGTGTGATGGTGTTAATATGCACTAATGAGCCATGACTTTGTTATAGGTTACAACTCAAAACATCCACCCTGCACAGAATAACAGCCGAGCCCTCAGCGGAAAAAAAAAAACAGTGTTTTGACATCCATCTTGGTAATGATCCAGCAGTGTTGAATGTTCAATTGAAAGTTCATCAGCGTGGGGGTGCTCATGGCCATGCGTTATGTATTTTCATGTTACATGACATAAGCCTACATTGTGTGCAGCAAAGCCATGAGAAGTGCCACAACATATGGTCATGGTGAAAAAAGTTCTCTCTCTCTCATCTCTCCAACCCTGATGTGTGTTTTTGTCTTAGTGTCTGCCAAGAATGCTACCCAGATTTTATATAATATGTATAGGAAGTGCTAATTATAATGCATGAAATGTAGGCAAATGAAATGAAATGATGCAACCTCAACAATGGGAGATCCACATGTTTGGATGATGCTGATGTGCATGTGTGTAGGCTTTTTCCACACATACAGATTTCCTATATCAAGAAGAGGTCAGGAAGGCAGTGGTGTGATTTCTAACCCTTGCATGGCCGTGGCTTCTTTGGCCCCGATCTAAATGCAGTGCGCCATCTGTGTGCTTGCTGACTGATATACTGTGTGTGTAAAAGTAGCGACAGTTTGAGTAAGTAAGACTACACGCCAACAGCAGTAAAAGCCACCATATATCTGGCAGGATTGCTGTTTTCTCCCTCTCGTTTCTCATTCTCTCCTCTCTCTGTCTCTTTCTCTTTGAGTGGTCCAGATGACAGCTGGAGCTGTTGAAGGCCTGTAGCCATTTATAGTAAACGGACCCCATGAGGTGAGGAGCGCTCATAGTATTAGATTAAATTGCGCTGATATGATGAGCAGGAATGTGAAGGAAAGATTAGCAATTAAATCACAAAAGCACAATGAGCTCCAATCATGCACCTCTTTGAAACAATTGGTAAAAGCATATGCATATGCAAATATATTCTGAAAGTGATACTGAGATAGAAAATCCTGAGGAAATTAATACAGCCAGGTCCAAAAATATAAATAATAATAACAGAGTAACCAAAAGTAATTGCACAGATTAACATAATCATAAATAAAGCAAATTTTTAATTCTTAAAATCCACCCAAGTCCAAGACTGGATCCCATGAAGTCTGTAACCCATAGACATCTCCAGATGCTGTATTTTTTGGTGTTGCTCTGCCAGGTCTTTACTGCATCTGTTTCAGTTCTTGCTTGTTCTTGGGACATTTTACCTTCAATTTTGCCTTCAGCAAGTAAAATACATGCTCAATTGGATCCAGGTCAGGTGATTAACTTGGCCATTGCAGAACATTCCACTTCTTTACCTTGAAAAGTCTTGCTTTAAAGTATGTTTTGACTTATTGTCTGTGTTTATTTTTTTATTTTTTAAGCACTTGGCTGAATCTGGGCAGATAATTTAACTCTATTTACTTCAGAATTTATTCTCAGTAAACACAAGGGAACCAGTTCAATTGGCAGTACATGTCATTGCTATTAGAGGAGTTGGTACACTTTCTTTTTCTTTCCTTCCTCATACTCGTCTCCTATTATTTTTGGTACAAGTTAATCTTATCTGTCCATGGGGTGTTGTTCAAGAACTTTACAGTTTCTTTTATAACATGTTTTTGGTAAACTGGCTTTCCTGTTTTTGAGGCTTACCGAAAAGACATGCCGAGGAACACCAAAACCATTGGTAAAATGTTTTAGATGTTCCAGAACGCAGAATGTCTTATTAAGCATGTACCAAATAGTTAATTTGACCACACATAATGATTTTGCTATCTCTCTGATGGATTCGTTTTGATTTTTCAGCTTAATGATGGTTTGCTTTACTGTCAGTGACAGCTCTTTGGAATTAATTTTGAGAGTTAACAGCAACAGATTCTGAACACAAATGTCTTGTACTTTAAATCAACCATAGACCTTTTATATACTTACTTGTGAGTGAAATCATAAAGGGAAAACACCTCCCAATGAAACAACCGCGCAGCCGATTGTTCCAATTACATAAAAAGGGGAAGACCACATATAAAAAGAAAATTGCTGTAATTTCTACATTGTACACATGATTTGGATGTTAATACTGTTATATTATTTATTGTGGCAGCCTTTTTTCAATGTGCAAACATTTATGGACCTGACCATAATTTATCAGGTTAAGAATGAATAATAATTGTATACAGTCATGTGTATACTGTGTTGTTATGACTGAACTTTTGTAGAAATCCACAAGGAAAGATATTTTGAGCTCCTTTATTTAATGCACAGTGTGCTTTTAATGTGCACAGCACTTCTGCATTTCACAGTATGGGCAATATAAAAATTTGTGTGATTAAAACAAACAACAAAAAAATGTTTTAAAATGTAGTAGCAGCTGCAGTTTATGTGAACGTTTATGTGATAAAGCTCATGGGTCCTTGAGCAGTTAATATGGAACACCTCAAACATTCGTTTAAACACATAATGCAAAGCTGTAGTAATGAATGGAAGACTGGTGCAGTGTGACTGTACGGATGATTGTTATGGAACAGTTAGTCCATGGCATGTGGAGAGTGAGTATGGCTGAATGGAATTATAGCTGAGGGAAAATTGGCAATAATAATGTGGTAAAACATTGAATAATCAGGCTGGGATTCAGGAAATAAAACATGGAAGGTCTTTGATGCTTTTTAAAAGTGTCGTATTCAGAAGTCTGAAGCGAATGATTTAATGTGTTAGTGGGCATAGCTGAAATGTATTAATATGTCTGAAGTGTTAGAGGAAAAAGAGGAAAAACATGGAGAATATAATCTTTTTAATGTCTATATGCTTTACTCTATACTGTATCAGGTAAACTCCTTTCAGATCCTTATGCCTTTAAATACATCCCTGGCGCACAGTAAATGTCATGATGCTTGACCCATTAAGAAATGCCATTTACACAGCAGCCATTCAGAACTGCGTCCAAGCACAACCAGTGACACCAGAGGAGGCGAATGAGAGGAAAGAGTCCAGTCTGTAAAGAACACCCTTAAAAACAGCAGTCACACACCATTTCTTCTTGGGGAATGAGAACGAGACAGGAGCATGGAAGTAAAGCAGATGAGAAGGAAAAAATGGAGTGTTTTTACTCAGAGATCGGCATAGTAAAATGAAGGCTGGCTTGTCTCACAGAGATCCTGCTGTGCTTCCACATTGCTGGGGGTAAATGGAGCATTCCTCCATCTTTTCCACTCTCAAGGGTTTTTAGAACCTCAAGCCTAAAGGCTAAAGCCAGCCAAGCAGATGATTGCATAATTACATTTTTGAGTGCCGTTATGGAATGATGCCATAGGGAAGAACTGTTATTGGCATTACAGAAGAAGGGGATATCATAGCAAAAGTCATCGGATTGTGTTATTACAGTACAATGAGCTGTTTTTGCATTTGAGGTTGTGTTTTATAGTTTTACACACATGCAGTAGCTAAAGTTTTATATTTTCTGTATAATACTGCTGTATTCTGGTGGAACTCAGGTCTGGAAAATATTCATTCCAATATTTGGATTTTAAAGCTATAATAAGAATACTGGTGAAACCTCTGTACCAACTTTTATAACACGTCTCAGATTACAAAAGTACCCTCGTTAATATTTTTTTTTTTCATTCATTAACTGTTAATAGCTACATGGATAACATCCATGGTTTCGTGTTTTACTCTGTAAGACTTTTACAGAGTTGAGAAGACTGTTATAAACCCAAAAATGTATTTTAGAATCAGAAATGATATTCTGGCATAATTGTTTTGGAGATTGATATATCAAAAAGAGATGTTAGTTTCATCGTTAGACTATCTAATACTTTCTAATTGTATTGTAGGATAATACACATTGTATAATAATCACATTGACTGATGAATTGACGTGCTCTTTCCCCCATCCTACAAATTACAAATTTCTTCTCATTCCAAGTTGGACATCAGTTTTTATTAAACCCACCTACTGCATGAATCAGTGACCATTTCAGCTTCTTTTTCCTCATCAGTAAAGCTTGAACAAATAAGAAATGAATTAGCTTAGTTTAAACTGGGTTATTGATTCAGCTGCAGTTTAGGGGTTTTTTTTTGCCACTGTAAGGGGCCTGTTCTAAGCTGTTATCTATTCATCTTGCACCATCTCTATGTCTCTCTCACTCTCTCTTCCTCGTATGCTTTTCCATGATAGACATCCTAATTTTGTCCCTTGCAGCCAAGAAATCAGCACACTGAAACAGACCTCCACCCAGGGAATGTGACAGACTCATATTCATAAGGGCTAAAATGTCAAAACACAAAAACAATATTATTTTTTTTTCCCGCTGGTTGTAAAGCAGAGTGAGGGAAAATATCCTGGGTAATTTGCAGGGATAATATCTGCTGCAGAAACTGGGGTCAGGATGACAGCTTAGGTCCGTTTACCTCTTGATCCTCTGCATTTAATGATCTTTTTCCTCTCGGTGTGCTATACGGTTCTGTTTAAGGATATGATTTTGTTAGTAAAACCCTGATGGCTGCAAACCAAAGAAAGGGATATGCTTACTTTGCCCTTGAGACAGTCACTTAATGCACTTGTACGCTTGTACACTACCTCAGTGCGGAAAGCGAGACTGCATGGTGTTTGAACTGTGTAATAAAGTCTGCATGTTAAATTTAATAATGAACCGTGCCAACAATTTTGGCCCTTTCCTAGCCGTAGGTCAGCATTTTGATTTAGAGATAGCCCTTTTTTACACACTGAGATCATGGATTGGAATGTAGAGGGCTAAAATGACATTCTTTTCTACACATGTTGCTTCATGTTATAAGTCTAAGAAAATTTTCTCTCAGCAATGCTGTAGCAGTGTTGCAGATTAGGGAAAAAAGACATTTGCATGAATCATATAAAATCATATAATTATTAAAGTTATGCCTTGAGGCTGTTTTTTTTTTTTCTTCTTTTCTTTCATTCATACATTTATATAACATAGTGCTTTATAACTATTTTAAATTGGGGTTCTCGTTTTTTTCCCTTTTCCAAAACCATGCTAATAAAGTTGATTGCCTATTCTAAAATGCCCATAGGTGTAAGTAAGTGTGTGTGTGTGTGTGTGTGTGTGTGTGTGTGTGAGAGAGAGAGAGAGAGAGAGAGAGAGAGAGAGAATTGTTCCCTGTGGTAAATGTGTAAAATAATGATTAAATCAGAATGTAGAATCGGGGATAGAGAAATGCTGTATGTGTAGAGGGTAAGTCGACTTTGCCAGTGAACTGTATTTTATTCACATATTTGTGTTCAAATATCTGCCCAGGCTGCCTGTGTAAAATACGATAAGACACTTAACTGGACACACAGGTGCATTAAAAGTACATGCTGTTATTACATTAGTACCTCTGCTTTCAGTGCAGAACATAATCCAACCACAACATCCTCACTTATTTAAATTCATGCAAGCTTCATGCTCTACTCACATTATTGCATTTTTCAAACTTTTATTTTATTCTATTTTATACTCACTGGACACTTGTTACTAATGTTACTGATTCCTGCAATTATGCATTTCTTGGCAGGTGCGTAATGTAAATGTTCATGCAGTAACAGGTCAAGAGTTTTAGTTAATGCCCACAGAATGGGAAAAAAAAGTCATATTCAACACTTTCTTATGTGTTCTGAAATGCTTTTCTGTTTACAGAATTTGTAGAGTCCTCTCAGCTCAAACTTTTGACCCAACTTTTCACCAAGGCTTATCCCCCCTCACTTATGAAATCTTCTGCTAGTACTGCTTATGACATTTTTGAAATACTTAAATAAATCCATCTGGCACCAACCTCTTCAACCATCTCTCAGGCAAAGTGACTGAGATCACATGTGTGCTGTAAACATTGACAGAAACTCTTGACCGGTAACTGAATGAATCTGCTGCTCTATTCATTGCACTGTTGCCTTGGATGCATGGATCACTCGTGAATGTACAAAAGCACAGATGTTCCAAGTGATAGGGATGGTGAATAAGATCAGTTAATCAGTAGGAAATGTAAAATAGAGGATGTAAATAAAGATGATGTTTTCTGCTTCTTCTATTTTCCACTAATATCTCATTTACATGTTAGGATTCAGACTTAATGGGAGAACACTGGTACTGTTTTTGTTCTTATGTGTCCCATGAAAAGCAAACTTTTCTAAGTAGGCCATTTGCAGCTTGGTCTTGGAGGATTTCAGTTCTGTTTTGTCAACATTTCACCATGCCAACCCTTAAATCTGAAAGGGATTAATACATTCTGCAATGCATTTTTAATCATTATTATCATATTCTTTCCATTAGTCAAACAGCATTAATCTTTGAAAACTGCTTTTTATTATGCAATCCATTTGGCAGATGACTTTAATTGCATAAGCAGCCTAAGCAGGTGTGACTGATGTGTTATTCTCTTCTATGCTTCTTATTTCAGTGTGTTTATTACCCTTAGAGACTAATCTGAAGGAGACGCAAGAGGGCAAATCATGACTGATGATCTGGGGCAACTGGGAGATTTGTTGCTGTGAGCATGGGTTAAGGAAGAAAAGAAAAACAGGACTGTTTCCATATGAGTTTTTCCATTAATCCTAAACTACAGCTATTGGGAGACACTGGCTATCCCTGAACATGTGTTCACTATTAGTCCTAATTCAGTGTGTGAAAGAGCTCACCATAAGAGAAAGATGGGTTTACAGAAGGGACATGAGTCAGTCCTCATAACATTTAAATGCACTGGGCATATGTCTGTGTATGCTGTACCGTATATGCATGTGTGTGTGAGCATGAGCAAGTATGTGTATTGTGCCAAGCAAACAGCTCCTGCCACTTTAGCTATCTTTACCCTTTTCACATAGGTGTGGTATTGTCCAGAGCTCATGTGAGGCAGATATTTGACACGCTCCCTTGTCACGTATTTTTAGGCGTATTGCATTTCAAAAGCCAGAGTGGTTACAGACTTGCTGTCACACCTGTAAATTGCCTAATGTATTTATGGATCAAGTTATTATAATAAGAAGTGCTGTTTTTATATGTTGGCAGGGAAAGCATTTTATCTTTGATAAGATCTCGAATTAAACTCACCCTGAAGGATAAAACAGCTCCTTCTGCTTTCCACTCACTATAAATTATAATTTGACATTTTGGAAAAAGCGTTGGGAAGCAGCTACCTCAAAGTGTCAAAATTGTTCATTAATGTTACATATTTAAACCATAATAGAACATAATTTACTTTAGTTAACTCATACCATAGCAGCAAACTTCAGTTATGTTCAATTAAAATCATTGTTTAAGGTGATTACTAAAATCTTAGCTAAACAATGTAAAGATTTAAAGTAAGAGATTCTTAAAAAAAAAAAAAAGCATTTAGAGCATTCAGATTATTATATTTTATATATATATATATATATATATATATATATATATATATATATATATATATATATATATATATATATACAGTGGGTACGGAAAGTATTCAGACCCCCTTAAATTTTTCACTCTTTGTTATATTGCAGCCATTTTCTAAAATTTTCTAAAATCTAACCCTAGGTTAATTCTTCTTCCTCATGAATGTACACATAGCACCCCATACTGACAGAAAAACACAGAATTGTTGACATTGTTGCAGATTTATTAAAAAAGAAAAACTGAAATATCACATGGTCCTAAGTATTCAGACCCTTTGCTCAGTATTTAGTAGAAGCCCCCTTTTGATCTAATACAGCCAGGAGTCTTTTTGGGAAAGATGCAACAAGTCTTTCACACCTGGATTTGGGGACCCTCTGCTATTCCTCCTTGCAGGTCCTCTCCAGTTCTGTCAGGTTGGATGGTAAACGTTGGTGGACAGCCATTTTTAGGTCTCTCCAGAGATGCTCAATTGGGTTTAAGTCAGGGCTCTGGCTGGGCCATTCAAGAACAGTCACGGAGTTGTTGTGAAGCCACTCCTTCGTTATTTTAGCTGTGTGCTTAGGGTCATTGTCTTGTTGGAAGGTAAACCTTCGGCCCAGTCTGAGGTCCAGAGCACTCTGGAGAAGGTTTTTGTCCAGGATATCCCTGTACTTGGCCGCATTCATCTTTCCCTCGATTGCAACCAGTCGTCCTGTCCCTGCAGCTGAAAAACACCCCCACAGCATGATGCTGCCACCACCATGCTTCACTGTTGGGACTGTATTGGACAGGGGGTTTTGCAGTGCCTGGTTTTCTCCACACATACCGCTTAGAATTAAGGCCAAAAAGTTCTATTTTGGTCTCATCAGACCAGAGAATCTTATTTCTCACCATCTTGGAGTCCTTCAGGTGTTTTTTAGCAAACTCCATGCGGGCTTTCATGTGTCTTACACTGAGGAGAGGCTTCCGTTCGGGCCACTCTGCCATAAAGCCCCGACTGGTGGAGGGCTGCAGTGATGGTTGACTTTCTACAACTTTCTCCCATCTCCTGACTGCATCTCTGGAGCTCAGCCACAGTGATCTTTGGGTTCTTCTTTACCTCTCTCACCAAGGCTCTTCTCCCCCGATAGCTCAGTTTGGCCAGACGGCCAGCTCTAGGAAGGGTTCTGGTCGTACCAAACGTCTTCCATTTGATGATTATGGAGGCCACTGTGCTCTTAGGAACCTTAAGTGCAGCAGAAATCTTTTTGTAACCTTGGCCAGATCTGTGCCTTGCCACAATTCTGTTTCTGAGCTCTTCAGGCAGTTCCTTTGACCTCATGATTCTTATTTGCTCTGACATGCATTGTGATCTGGTAGGTCTTATATAGACAGGTGTGTGGCTTTCCTAATCAAGTCCAATCAGTATAATCAAACACAGCTGGACTCAAATGAAGGTGTAGAACCATCTCAAGGATGATCAGAAGAAATGGAAAGCACCTGAGTTAAATATATGAGTGTCACAGCAAAGGGTCTGAATACTTAGGACCATGTGATATTTCAGTTTTTCTTTTTTAATAAATCTGCAACAATGTCAACAATTCTGTGTTTTTCTGTCAGTATGGGGTGCTATGTGTACATTAATGAGGAAGAAGAATGAACCTAGGGTTAGATTTTAGAAAATTTTAGAAAATGGCTGCAATATAACAAAGAGTGAAAAATTTAAGGGGGTCTGAATACTTTCCGTACCCACTGTATATATATATATATATATATATATATATATATATATATATATATATATATATATATGACTATATAATAATAATTGTGACTTAGACTGTATGAGTGTAGTCATTTTAAGAAAAAAAAAAACCTTAATGTTTGAATTGGTACAGCTGAGGTTCAGAGTAAGTTGTCTACATATATTAGTACCGTATATCACAATTATTTATTATTCATCTGTTCCAATTAAAATAGAGTGTCAAGACTTGTTCATTTTAGATTAATCACTAAAACAAATTCTATGCTGATGCAATACAGTATATAGTTATAGTTATACAGTAACAATACTATAAAACAAACCACAGAACAACAATTTTTACATAACCCTTTATACACTGAAACTTTATATACTTTATTTTACTTTATTTACTTTATTTACAGGCCATCTCAACCTGATGTAACACACAGCATTATACTGCACAAAGACTCCTACAGCGTTATACTGTACAATTTAAATATATTTCTTTTCCTTCTGTATACGAGTACATTTTGGCTTATGTTAATTTTGACTTAATGTCACAGACAGTCGAGGAAAGCATTTCACTGCACGCCGTACTCGGTATGGTTTTTGTGTGTGTGTGTGTGTGTGTGTGTGTGTGTGTGTGTGTGTGTGTGTGTGTGTGTGTGAGATCAGTACATTTTGAAATTAAATTTACTTGTCCATTCTGATCGAGTGAAAATTAAGGCATGAAAGCACATAGAGGACTGGAGATAGGGAAATATATGCCCTAAACACTGAGTATTATCATTTTCTTTCCTCCTCACAATTAAAATGTATGTCGGTTTTGATTTGTTTCAGTGTGCATCACACATTAAATCGTTTATTTTCATAAATTAAAATGACACCTTTTTGTAAACATGCTGCATAATCAAACATTTAACTATTAAAATCCCAGGATCCAGCAATAGGTATAGGTATAATAATATTTTTTTTAATTACACCATTTAGTATGAAATTAGTTATAGTTATTGTGTAATATATAGCAGTTACACAGCTGTAAATATAGATGTGATCTTTCTTCCTGCATTTCTCTTATTTCTTTTCTCTTTCTATTAAGATATGTCCTTAGTGTGCAGTTGTGCATGAAATTAAATTTCACTGACCACAGCTGTTGTCCATTAAGGTGAACTTAAGTAACGTTTTCATTACTGTTGGCATTACTGTGATTAACTGAATATTATTAACAGACTCTGCCCAAATTAAATACATCCAGTGTCAGTTAGCTGTACAGTGCTGAAATCCAATATGCTACAACTTTAAAGGAAATGATCTTTCAATACTAGCGAATAATGTATTTAATGGTCGAATTTTGGTCATTTAAAATGAATACACATTAAAAGGGAATATAATAAGTCCTTTAATTATCAAACAATAAATATGACAGTATATTTCCAGTATACTTATCGCATAATTAAGCTCAAGTTCAAACAGACTTTGTCACTGTTTATATGCTATTGTTTGATTGCTTGATGTTGTTTGATTTGAGTGTCAATCAGTTTCTAATGATCTTTATACTTATTTGTAAAATGTATTTTATTCTCATGGCATCCATAAGAAACACAACTATTATTATTATTATTATTATTATTAGTAGTAGTAGTAGTAGTAGTAGTAGTATTTTTTTCTCATATAATAAATCAAGTTTTTGTTATGTTAATTATGGTTGATGGGTGAATGGATTTTATTTCATATTAACAAACTCAAAACATTGCCCCTTTGCCAAATATGAATCTTAAAATCACGTAACATTGCAAAAGAGGTGGGGCTTCTAAATGCTGTCAGATTAAAATAACTGTCAGCCATTCTAGGTTCAGTTATTCAGAGCATAGTATAAATTATATGGTTTATCATACAACCTTATACATATTATTAATATATTGCACTCCACAGTTGGGTGTTTTTTCCTTCAACTGGTATGTTGCTTAAAAAAAAAAAAAGCATATGTATTATTATATATGAGCCCCAATGTGCGGTGCTTTGTGAGGTGTTGTTGAATTTGGCTTCAGTAAGGGACAGGCTGTGCTGACTGCTCTGTTATATGGCTAATGGAAGTTCACTATGATTGGATTATTTTGTTGGCTTTGAAATTATGTCATTCTCAACCTGGCCAGAAAATGAGGCCATGTTCTCCATTCGTGTCTGCTTTGGAGCTCAGCAGACTGTCATTGTGAATATCACACTCCTGCATGAGCTGTTTCAGAAAGAGAGAATTACTTTTAGTGTGTGTGTGTGTGTGTGTGTGTGTGTGTGTGTGTGTGTGTTTCTTTCTTTACTCTTTCTGCTCTAAACCTCACAGCTTGTCCTTGAACTAAAATAAATATATGATTCAAGATCTCTGTCCGTGATATTTTTGTAGATAAAGAAAAATTCAATCCACATATTTCTAAAACTTCATAAAGTATAGTCAAAAGGTACAGAACATGCTCAATCCATCCAGGCTGTCTCAACAGCCTAAATTCAAAGCATATCTCTGAACTGGAGCTGTCATTTGAACGGGGAGTCCCACTGCTATTGTTCTGTGCTGAGTTCTGAGAACTGGAAGACATCACCCAAGGAAGAATCTGCTCTGAGAGGTGTTTGCTAGAGTTATGGGCACTATAAGTGCTGGAACTCTGTGTTGCTTAATAGACATTCAAAAGAGCCTGTAGGATCCTTGGCCCTCTTTCGTCAAAGTTTTGGTTTGATTTGTGTGCATGAGACGCAGAGCCAAAAATCCTGAGGCACAGTGCTGAAAAGGATGCTGAAGAGAATGTGTATGTATAAGGAGAGACAGGAAGTATTTTAGAGTGTGTTGTAAGTTAACCCCTTAACCAGGCCATTTTAGCAAAGCAATAACAAGCATGTTCTATTCAGTGATTTGTTATTTGTCAATTGTTTTTGTGCAAATCTCATTAGCAAGCCCTAATTGATTATTGTGTACAGTTTCCTGGGCAGCATTGGTCCTTGGTTGGTTGCTGACAAAATCTTTTTGTATTTATAGGCCACAGTTTTGCCAATCAGAATATCTTTTCCTAGTGTGAAAAAGCATGATGAATTTCTTTTCAAGGTTTGTTACGATTCAGCTTGTACATTTGTACTTTAGACATAACTGGATTTGTTGCTATTTTGATGCTTACAGTACATAAACACATGCACATTTTGCATTGTATAACGGTCCAATAACAAAATGAATATATTTGAACAGTTGTTATTGTCATTAAAACTTTAACCATAATTTTTTGCCTGGGTCAATTGAGTCATTCAGGGTTTCAGTATCCATGTTTCAGTTGTACTAGGTACAGAAACGTACAGAGAATGCAAGTTCTGCGATTTAAGTCTTTTGTTCTAGGCCCGAACTACTAGCTAGCTAAATACTGAGCATAAACTAATATAGTGTGAGTTAGGTAGCAGAAACCCTGTACAAATATAGCAGTGAATCAAGTCACATTTAAAGGCTGGTACTGTTATGCAATTGTACACAGGTTTTGTTTTGTTGTTGCATGTTGTAAACCTTTTAAGCAGTGATCCATGTTTAATGGCTTTGGTTATGACACTATAAATGGACAGTGATAAATGTACCGTGTGTAATCCTGTCCGGTATTTATATTTTGATTTACTTTGCACAGAAAGACCTGCTTCTGGCTGCAGCTCCATGAAAGAAGCATTTAGATTTAGATTTTGACCCAAATAGCCACTGGCTTCGGGGTTTGGAGTGGCAGTCCAAATAAACTCAGGTATTCTCAAATACGTTGGCCTGGCCAAACACAACAGTCCTGTTTGCTTATGTATTTATCTAGACTTCCTATATACTTGTAGATATTGGGGAACCTGCAGAGGGGTGGATGAGAGCCTTGTGTGTTTGTGTGTGTGTGTGTGTGTGTGTGTGTGTGTGTGTGTGTGTGTGTGTGTGTGTGTGTGTGTGTTTGCGTGTGTGTGTGTGTGTGTGTTTGTGGAGCCTGTTTGTGAAGATTTACTCTTATATGTGAAGCCGAGGTGTGTAAGGACTAATAATGTGTGTGTTATCCAACTTCTGCCATCTCTTCCAACCTGTTTCTGTTAGGGTGCATTAACCTGGCAGCTTCCTGTCTGTCAGCCAAGGAATACAGTCCTGTGTGTGTGTGTGTGTGTGTGTGTGTGTGTGTGTGTGTGTGTGTGTGTGTGTGTGTGTGTGTGTGTGTGTGTGTGTGTGTGTGTGCAGGCATGCATCCTCACATAGTTTACTTGATGCCTGTGTGTATGTTTAGGAAAGGGATCGAGCGATTTGTTGTGTATTGTGTGTGCTGTGGGAGCACATATTGAAGCGTGTGTGTTGTGTGTCAGTTTGGAAGTAGAAGAATGAGAGTGTGTGTTCTGTGAACATAGGGATGTGTTGTGAGATTGGTGGCTGCTGAGAGGTTTGAAACCATGCACAGGCATGCACAGTATGTATGAGCGGGGCTTCAAACTTCCCAGAGCCCAGCTTTAGGCTGAACAAACACATGTGAACTCAGAGAACCATCTTTTTTTTTTTTTTACAAAATCACTTTGGATTAATTTTATGCTATCTATGAGTATTTTCTGTTGAGTGATTGATCCAAACCTTTGATGCAAAAAAAAAATAAAAAAAATTCTAATACTGAGCATTTGTATTTTACATGATTGTGCTTAACTTGAAATACTTTTAAAATACTTATATTATTCACTTTTAACTTTAAAATTCTTTTAGTTTTATCTGTATGTTTACCGAATATTTACTTTGAAAGCTAGTCACAATTTTAGATTTTTGTTCTCTTCATGAATATTCTGAATTATTAGTTTTTATAAATCTTTTTTTAAAGTCTTGGAATAGAATTTTCTCAGTAGCTCTGCCAGGTTTTCAATAGAAAAGTCAAGGGCCTAATTGAACTTCCTATAAAAGAGGCTATTGAGCTCAAAATAAACCTTTTTGTACTTCCACAATGGAGTCTTGTACCAGAACATAAACTTCCCCCTCATATCATAACATGCTAATTTTACAGCCCATCTCTTCTAACCTGGCCTGCACTCGAAGTCCATATTAAAATGAATATGAAATGAAGAATAAACCTTAGACACATGCTGGATTATTTCATGCTCCATTGCACCTCAGGGACAGCAAGAATGAGAAGAGTAAATACAGTTATTGCTGTTTCTGCCAGTAAGAGACGCCTCACTGGGAGAGAGAGAATGATCTTGCTGCAGTTTGTATTTGCTGGTCCAAATACAATTCATAGTTTGATGGGTTGCATTTTTATTTTATTCTTAGTCTTCGCTTTTCTGTATATTTATTTTAAGGTATTTAGGAAGAAATTTATTTTGTTCAGGCTTGTTCCACTTGTTTTTGCTACGTATCCAATAACTTCCTTGCGTACCCTCGAGCTCGCAATGTGTACAGCTCATCAGTTTGGAGATGTTTGTGTAAATGTGACTTTATTTTTGCTTCCACATCGCTGCTAATCAACTATTTCCCCTCTGGTGGCTCTTAATTCAGTCCGATGTCCTCAGTGACTCCTCTTAGCTTGGAAGAGAACGCTGTGTGAATATAAAGTTGTACCTGCCTTCCCACAAGTTGCAGTATACCATGAGCTTCCCTTAGTAAAGTTTGTGATCTTTTTGGCTACAGAAATTGAGCTTATAGTGAATGTACGGTAATGATGTTTGACATTCCGTTCCCCTGTGTTACTTTTGGCTGCAGGTGAATGATTATAGAGACATCCCTATTGAGCCACGGCCGACTCGGTTCAACAGTAGCTGTTCTGTTTTTGGGATGGAATTAATAACCATCAACTGTGGCATGAAAATGCTTAAAGCCTCACTGGTACCACAGAAGTATACACACACACACAACACACACACACACACACACACACACACACACACACACACACACACACACACACACACACACACACACACACACACACACACACACACACACACACTTAAACCATGTTAAGTTTACTATTCTTTTGAGGACTTTCCTAACACTAACTTAAATGAATCTTTTTTTTTTCCTTTTATAAAGTTTTCCTTAAAACTGCAAGATAATTCCTATTCTTCTGGGGACATTTGGTGCCAAGCAAGATAGAAAAACATCTTCAGACACAGAATGAAAATAATCCTAAGAAGAATAGAGGACGTCACCACTCAGACACTGGCAGTAATAGAGCCTGTGACTCTCTGAAGAAAAGAAGCTTTTGAATCTCTATAGACATAAATACACCAGAGAGAGATTTATAAACCAGGTAGAGATGAACCCTTTATCTTACATATATCATGCTCTCTCCTTGATTGTCAGCCTTCTCTTTCTTTTTTCTTACTCACTCTTCTCTCACCCTCCCTCTTACTCACACTCACACACTCTCCTGTGATATCTCTTGAATTACAGGCCTGAAAGAGACTCATTTCCTGTCGTCAAATAGAAGGATCCGTCTGTTAGTATGATGGACAGAACTCTGGTAAATATTATTTTCTCTGAGGATGAGGAGGTCACAGCGGGTCACTGAGTGATGGATGATGAGGCTCTTTTAAAGGGAGATGAAGTAGGAGTAGAAGAAACATTTTTATATTGAAGTATGCTCAAAGCAGTGCTGTAAGAAGGTCATAATGTCTGAAATTTAAGCTCCATTTATAAAGATCACACCAGACTGGATTTTACTAAAGAGCTAAAGGAGAAAATTTGTCCTATGCACGTCAGTCACAGCTTTAAGATTGTCAGTTGTTTCACAGGTGATAATTAAAAGACTTTAACAGCATCTCAGTGAGTCATTTATTCATTCTTCTTTATCCTGGTCAGGGTCGTGTTGAATCCTGTCTTGGAGACATTGGATGTAAGGCAGGAATTAACCCTGAATGAGAGCACATGCACACACATTTATAACCAGGGGCAATTTAGTTGCCAGTTTATCTACTGGCATGTTTTTGTAGACTAGTGGCATGTTTTTGGGGACTGGAAAGAAACCAAAGAATCTAAAAGAAACATTGGAACAGGTGTCTGCAGCCTGAGCTTAGGACTAAATGCTGAACCCTGGATCTGTGAGAAAACTACACAGTGAGCAAGATGATGTTATGTGATAGACAATTTTCCTAAGTTTTCAAGTCGAGTCATCATAAATTTTGTTATATCACAACGTTATGACACTGGAACATGCAATATAAGATCCATCTGTTCAAAGAGGCATGTTTTCACTGGGGAAATTATTATTAAAAATAAATGCTAAACGTATGTGCAATAAGGAATTTGTTTTGTTGATGTCTCCGAACCCATATGGCCGACAATTGACTTCTTTCATGCTACAGTATGGCCCTTTGATCCGGTTTCTTCTTGTCAGTTTAAATCAACGCGTACATGAATGCATGGGGACGGCGAGCATTTCATTCAAGGCCTGATGAGACCAGGAGCGTTTGGTTTGGATTTTGCTTTATCTGGCATAATTGTAGCAAGGGGAACAGTTATTTATATTCCATTATCAGTATTCAGGAACGACATATGATAGTGAAGTGTATAAAGCAAGAAGAAGAAGATCCAAGAAATGATTGGGAGTTTGCTGGACTGCATAAATGTCTGGAATAATGATTATATGCATTTATGTGAGTGTTTTTTTTTTTTTTTTTTCTCCCCAGTTTAGTGTACAGCATACTACCAGCCTTTGCTGAATTATGACTGCCATAACATAATATTTTAGCAGGCCAACATGAAACTCTCCTCTGCCAAGAGGCTCTTAATCAAAAGTCTGACACCTCACAATTGGAAAGCAGTGCGTTAGTAAATTATGTTAACAGCTGAAAATCTTCTTGCAAATCTTTAATCAGGCACAGGCTTTGGTTTCCCAGGACCTTTGGCTTGTGCAGTAGGTTTAAAGACAATGCCACATGGCTTCTATTAACCAAATCAGTTAGTTTATTTGTTTATATGCCTGTGATGACTATTGATAGTTTTTGGGCACACACTTGCACGGCTCTGGAGATTTTGTCTTCACTCATGTGGATCATTATTCCACTGGTCCTGTTTAAAGCAGACAAAAGACAATGCTAATAATGTTCCCAAAGTATCTTCTGGGTTACTGTTAGGGTGCTGATGGCTGTTAAAAAAGTGTCTCTGGCAAAAGGCTATCCCAAAAGGAGCTCTGTCTCTCTGTCATGTGGGCTAATACTGGGACACTTTACATTTTTGCTCTTGTAAGGTGGTGTGTCCCTTGTGAGTTAAAAAAAAGGGGGGGAGGGGAAGAAAAAAATCTGCTCTGCAGAGACAGACAAATATTGTTTTTCCTGAGTTGTGTTGATTTATTCCATACTGGGCCATGTACACTGGGCCAAGTGTGAAATTTGCCAGCCAAATTGAGGTGGGTGTGTGTGTGTGTGTGTGTGTGTGTGTGTGTGTGCCTGTGTGTGTGCGTGTGCGTGCACG
The DNA here is from genome assembly GCF_946808225.1 of Silurus aristotelis. Taxonomy (NCBI): domain Eukaryota; kingdom Metazoa; phylum Chordata; class Actinopteri; order Siluriformes; family Siluridae; genus Silurus; species Silurus aristotelis. The sequence continues at coordinate 14,852,094 of NC_139580.1, forward strand.
ATGCCCCTGTTTATTCTCGCGATCAAACATATAGAAGTGACTGTGCTTCTCTGTGTATCGTCTCTGACCCACTTTTTCTGTTACACTCAGGAGCTCACAGTAATTTTCCACTGTTTCACTTCACTCGCTTGTTATTTATTTTTTTCTTATTTTTATTTCACAGCTCTGGATTTCACAGCCAGTTGCAATATTATACTTCTCTCTCCTACATTTCTATCCAGAAATTGAAAGCAGTAAAATTTTGCGTGTGAGAGCAGTTTTAAAATGCGCCTAATTTTTAAAGTGCATCATAAACCAAACCATATTCAACAACAATGTCCTCACCATTGCCCCAAACACACACACACACACACACACACACACACACACACACACACACACACACACACACACACACACACACACACACACACACACAGACACTCTCTCCAGTTTTGGGGAGGTGTCGAGACAGCTACCCCCTGGCAGTAGCACATAAACAAAAGCAGATACATGCTTGTGCACACACACACACACACACACACACACACACACACACACACACATACACACACACACACACACACACACACACACACACACACACACACACTGAAGTCATTTCCTATCATTATCATTATCTTGCTCTCATGCAGCTTAATGTATGTACAGTATATGTGGTGTGTTCTGTGTGTTTATTCACTTTCAGCCTTTACTGTTGTGGTTCTACAAATCTCTCAGACTCTCTTTTACAGAGTCTGAAATTTCCATATCAGAGATTTATGACATAAAGGCTTTATCAATTCCCATGCACAGGTCTGTCAGCATTCATCGTTTCAGAGTCTATTAATTTATATGGCAATATTTTAAGTTATTCTCAAACATAAAAAAAATTATTTTATGTGATCAAAGTGTACTTTGAGAAAATAGAAATTGTATTATTTATTTATTTTTTGATTTGATTTAAATCTCTGTTTCAGGCAGCAATAAAAAAAACTGGGATGGTAGTATTGTGCCAGACATGTTCAGTACTGACGTTTATGAGAAGGTTTAGTGTTCTGTAAATTAACTACATGCAAAGGGATGTTGTTAGCACTCAATTAACACAGTAAAACACTTTCCATCTGAGACTCACCAAACTTCCCAAATTAGGGAAAACACAACAGGACTTCTCTTGTCCTTTTTCCAGCCTTTGATATAATTCAACTGTTATATTCTCATTGAGTTTAATCAGATTGTGTTGTAATTTTGCGGTGAGATTAGCGAATAGTTTCTTTTTCCGTTCGTGTGTTTCTGGTAAAGAGATGATTATGCAGTTGATGCAGCATCTGTAAGAAACGTACACACTGGAGACTTTGTTTCAGTGCTGGCAAACATTGCTCATCCTGATCAGAAAACAAACATACCGAAATGAGCTTTTTGAATAATCGGATGCCAAAAGTTGATGTACAGCTGTGCGCTTGGCCTGCATCCATTTTATAATGCATAATTTAATCATGAGTTTATCTGTTATGAATTTATTTGTGGCAGTTCGACTGAACATTTTGGCGAAGGTTGCATACTGCAGTTATTTCAAGTGTGAAGTGTGTCACATAAGTCACTGACACATATAAACAATCTTTGACATATAAACAGCCTGATTGCATGAAAAATTCATAGGTATTTAAAAAATGCAATTTGGTCCGATTTTAAGCATTTTCATAAAAATCGAGTGGCTTTTGCCAAAAGAGAATCACCATAACTTTTATTTGTTTTGCAAACCATTGCAAATATTTAAAAAGTGTGAGATCATGTTAATATAAAACATTGACTGTGTCCCAGACCCTCTCGCCTAGTATAAGTGCCTGACCTTACTAATGCGCTTGTGGCTGGATGAGCACAAATCCTCACAATTATGCTTCAAAATCTAGCAGAACATCTTCCCAGAAAAGAGGAGGTCATTATAACAGCAAAACCAAAGCTACATTTAGAATGTGTTTTTCAACAGGAGCATGTGTGTATAATGGTCAGGTGACCACAAAGTTCTGTACATATAATGTAGATCAGCCTGAGTGTAAAAATCCAAAAATCATTAGCTTTGGTGGGTGTTAACCAAAAGTTTAGCTTTACTACTGGGAACTGAACTGTAAATGCAGCTTCTGGAGTCCATCATCTCATTCTCACCATTCTCTAAACAAGAAATAAATTTCCTGGAGTCAGCCAGGATGCTCAGCATGACTCGATCTGGAGTTTAGGAGAACAAAGCAAACTGACACATTACTGCCCTACAAGTACCATAATGCCTGTACACTTAGGGTCTGGCTTGCTGGTTTTTGTGTGTAAAAACATTCACAAACACCCATCAAAACTCCTGCTACTGTTGATCTAATTACATGGCCTTTGAAAGGATTTAAACACCTTGGGAATGAACATTATGAGGGAAAGCAGCATGACTGAAGGGCAGGTACTACATTTGCAAAGTCTGTATTTTATTTTTATTTTATTTTGTTAAATAAAAAAAAAAAAATAGCATTCAGTAGGATTTACTATTGCAGTTTATCAAACAAAAAATCTAAAGATTTTTTTTTAGAATTTTTTTTAATGGTACTACAAAAGGTTAGTGGCTAATTTATTGTTTATCATATGATCTATATTTAAAATTTCAGTCTCTTTCCTTATAAGTAAAGCATAAACCCATTTATTTAGCATGTATATTACTTACATTAGTCCACACTCACTCATCTATTTAGTTTTACTCATTATTATACTGGATGTTCATAAGTATTTTTGCTTTCCTCTTTTCTGCAGATCAGTATTTGCTATTAATGTCAGATCCATATAGCCTATAAAAAAATCCAATAAAAGCCTTAGTTCACAAATTGACATACATTTATCTCATTGTAAAGGAGTACTTTATCATTTTATTTATATGGGATTTATGTGGGATGTTAGTAAGAGGGTTGCAGTTCTTAGGTTGCAGGAAATGGTCACGTCTCTGCCCGAATACAAAGAAGTTAACTTCAGCAAATGATTAAGTCGAGCAGTTATTTTGGATGTTTAATATTATTTCAGTGCTTTAAATTAAGTCTGTTTTAGGCCATCCCAATACAGTTTTGCCACATTGTATGACAGAGTGCAGGATATTGCATTCTCCAACTCAAATCTTTCAACAGTAGACCTGAGATTAAAGACCATTACTGTGTTCTGGATACATCATCAATCAGTGAGAGTGTGCAAATATCGAGCTTGCGTAAACAAGCCCTTTCTGTTTAGGATGAATGTTTTATGAGAATAGACTGGTGATATATATTGTCTCTTACATTAAAAAAGAATAATCATTTAATCAATTGCACTTTTTTCTTTGTGCTTATAGCATTTTTATTTGACACATGCACAATTGTTATGCCTAAAGAAAAGCTTTTTAAAAAATGAAGGAGATAAGTTTGAAGCTATTTGTGTCAGGGTAAAAGAAGACAATTTGGAAAGTATGCTTTATATGTCAGGAATATTTTTTTTCTGATTAATAGCATGTGCATGTTTCTGTGCATTTCACTGTATGCAGGGCCGAGTAAGACTGCTAATGTTATATTAATGTGAGAATGTCAGTATTGCTGGTACCAAGACAAACATTTTTATCTGTCCTGTGAGTTTCATGTTATCCTAGGCCATTCTCCTACTGGTAACTTTACGACAAAAACCATGACTCCACACTCACAAATCATAGGTTCTAATAAAATATTTTGGACACATTTTGAAAATTTGTTGTCGGCTGCCTTTGAATCACACTGAATCTGCCACCGGCAAGCACATAAATGTCTTTTATGATGTGTGATCTTTGCCTATGACAGCACAATCAGGCTGAACATTGAAAAAAAAATTGCTGTGTATGTGTACTTTTGGTCTTTAAGTGCTTGACTAGTGAGCCCAAGCTCTAGTTGATTGATGACTTGTGTACTGGAGTGAAACTCCCTTTTTGAGGAGAAAAATTAGAACTTTGGGTTGGAGAATCGAATGTGTATGACGTCTTCAACATTACCCGTTATATGAGGTTAATCAAATGTGGCAAACCCCTCTTCTGCAGTGCAATCCATGCATTTAATCTCATCCATTTCATGGCCATGCTGCTTCACTTTGCCTGAACTTTGTATATTTTGAGGAAGTCAGTGGTAAAACAAAGTTTACGAAATACGGCGGGTCTGCATTTCACAGCATACATCTCAGCACAGCATCGCAGCATATGAATTCATTTAATTTAGTCTCTTGGAGTTATTGAGCAGCTTCTGTTATATTCTGTTTTCTGTGTAATGTCTTGTGCCATGTGATTTTTGTGAAATGCTGCATGTGTAATGAGGCTGTTACATACTTATGCTGCCTTCCTGTAGGTTTAAAATTGTGAAGTATGATTTTCCTACTGGGATGCTTCAGTTGAATGGTTTTACCAAGTTCAGAAAGTTGCTTTATTCCCTCTCATCAATAAACATTTCAAGTTACATTACACATGATTCGGGGCTACACAGCTCAGTAAGAGCAAAAACAGAAACAAACTATATTTGAGGCTTTTTCCAGCTTTGAAGCAAATAAACACTGAATGTGCAATTGTGATTTGCCAAGTGAGGGAGCTCACACTGCTTAACCTAGTTCAATTAAACTTAAATAAATAAATGAATAAAAACATACGCATGAAATGTCTCTAAAATGTTTCTATCCTAGATCTGGGATATCCTGTTTCCATCCCAAAGCTGTCAAGCTGCTGCTTTTCACCCACGCATATGCGAGTCATTAACTATAAACTGTTGTAATATTGTTGTTCAGGCCAATTCAGGACCACAACGTGCAATAACCAAGCCTTACTGTAACTATAATGCTTATACTATTACCAGCATTGCTGCGAGCCGTTATTCTGAGCCTCTATCTCTCACCCTACTGTCCTTAATTCTCTATGTGCAGAATTGGTATAATATAACTTTCATATGTTTGGCAGTCTGGGAAAATCTGCAGTATGCTGCTGTTCAAACAGCCAAGAATGACTTTTTTTTTTTGCCAAATTGGTATATTCTTCTTCCTATAATATATTTTGAAAGCTCAAATTTAGGGAATGATTTTATTTAGGTTTAAATGTAGACTTCCTGTCGTTCCATAGAAATCATGCTGGCTAAAGAAGCAGATTAACAAAGTCAGTCTGCCTAAATACAACAAATACAGCTCTCGTTAACTGTCATTTCCCCACACAGTTAATGTCACTCTTTGAATTGTTGGTTATTGACATGCCAAATATGCCCCACATATAAGCATAATCAATTACATTTAAAAGCATGCAATCAAGTAATCATGGAAGAGAAAGGAAGTACAAGCTTTTATCATGTGAAGGGGTTTCCCAGGCTGCCACATGCTATATATCCGGTTTTATAATAATGCAACAAAATGTGTTTTGTTGTCCTTACATTGTATAAGCAGTACACTTAAAAGGCCAATGCCTTGGCTTTGGGCCCAAGCGGACACAGTTGGCTGATCTCTAAAAATGGAAAGCCTTCTTCTTTTGACACACCAGCCAATTACAGGCCTCTGTTGTATTTGTTCTTAAGATTCTTAAGATAATGCTGGTGCAGTTAATTAACTGTGTAATGTGTATAAAAGGGAATTTCATTGCATTATATAATAAGATATAATATATATAATATAATAAGTATATAATGAGACACGTTGTATCCTTTGAGCTTCATTGCTGGTTTAGTTTCATTGTCAGTTGCACATATTGTACATCCATCATTAGATATCACCACACAACATTACTTATTGTATCTGTCAGTATGACAGTTTGTAAAATCTGACAGATTTTAATGTGTGTCTTTGAGGTTACATGCTTGACTCAGGGCAATATATTAATGGGCTCTGTAGTGTACTTGTATAGGGATGGAAACCTGTAGCATGTGTTAATGGCTCTGTGGTCGTGTAAACTCTAATGAATTCTCCCAAGTGTGAATAATGCAGATATACTCCACATGTACACACTTTACATCTGACATCAGGTTTATTAAAAGGTGTATATATTTTGTTGTGCACACATAAATGACAGCAAATCTGTGGGAATGGCTTTAGAACAGGGATTCATGCTCAGCAGTAGTTAACCTTCTGCACCACATGTGTGATACAAATTAATTGGTCCTAATAGAAAGATTTTGTATAATTTACAATGCTCCTGGGACATTAGCCAAAATATAATGCCTATTTATTTTCAGTATAATTAGTGCTTAAATTCTGGTTTCCATAAGGCTTATTCAATACTTAACACATTTTTGATTAGATAATTATGTTCTTTGCTGAGCTAATCAGCTTCTGGGCTTCACTTGATGGCATAGTCTTCAAAATCCTAGCCAATAGGATTGACTTATACAATAAAAAAAAGTGTTAAAACATCAGTGTAATTATAATGGAACAGATTAGATTATTTTGTCTTAAACCGCAAAGAAGAGTAAAAAACTGAATTGCAGCAACATGAGATGGGAAAATGTTTTGTGATAAACTGTTATCCATCTAGTTAGGCATACATTTGATTGTTGATGTTTTGTAACCAGATGTTTTGTATTGATGTTTTGTAACCAGAATTCCTGGAGATAAGCTCTGAATCAAATGTGGCCCAAAAGAAAGTGATTACTGCATTAACAACGCTTTGGGAACGCCTCTGCATGACCACTCTCTGAACCATGTGTGTAATCTGTCTAACGGAAGGGCACGGCGGGGTGACATCACGAACAGGAAGTTAAAAAAAGCACAGTGGAGACGGCGCTAGTTTATGTTGTTCAGGAAGTGCTTTGTGTGTGTCTGTGTTTTCCTTAAAATTTTATTTGTCACATACACATTCATACAGAGTACGACATGCAGTGAAATGCGACTGTTCAACCTTTAAACATAAAAAATAGACATAAAGAATATAAGAATATAATAGAATATGATAGAATAGAATAGAATAGAATAGAATAGAATAGAATAGAATAGAATAGAAGGATAAAAATAAGGTAAATAAATAAAATAAATATAAAGTATAAATATTAAGTATTGTATAACTAAAAAGTATGAGCTGGCCCATCGGACCTTCTCGCTTTGGTGGGCAAAGCGTACATGGACACAAAGCAAACACGGCACTAGCACTAGGTCCAGCGAGATCAAGCCGGTGGCTGCCTGCACACTATGGCAGTCTTGCAGGCAATCCAGGCTGACCTGCTTAAGGAGCTGGACAAGGAAGAAGATATTAAAAATGACGGCATTCTAAAGTTGCGTAGTGCCACAGATCAGTCTCTTCCAGCGAGTCCTCCCTCGCCGCTCTCACGGGGCAAGCTCTCGGCAGGTGCAGCCCCAACCAAGTTCCCATCGTGAGGTCCAGAAACAGGCGAAGCCCAAGGAAGTGATGGATCTGAGGACATTCATCCTTAATAGGAGGGCTTTGACAAAAAGTTCTGACCGTTCAGGTCCTCTGAGGGGCCCTGCTGGGGCGGCAATGTACGCCTCAATAGGTGCCCGCCTTTCCTCTGTGCCCTCAGGAAATTGTTTCGTTAATCCTGCCACCCTGGGTGTTTCAGGGCACAACGGTGAACAGTGAGTGCCTCCCTCAGCTTCCGCTCAGGAACTTAGTGACTTTGGGTGGCCTGCTGCCTCCCAGGAGACATCTAGAACAGCTTTAGGGCACCGCTCAAGCTGCTCTAGGCACACCAGAGGTCGGTCTCAAGAGAATGATACCCTTAGTAGATTATTTGGCAGCCTAAAAACTCCTGCGAAACATGTCTCGATGGTTGAAAGAGGCTACAAGATTATGTTAAGGTCTCTTCCACTTAGGTTCAACAGGGTGTTTCCCACTCTGGTGGGTCCCAAACAGGCCATTGAAGTGGTCCGTCCCCCCCGACAGAGATTATTGGTTCTACAGCTGGTACTTAATAGTTGCCAAGAAGGATGTGGGGCTGCGTCCTAATTTAGATCTGCATCAGCTGAATGCCTCACTTATAAAGCTTATGTTCAAGATGCCCACGCTGGAACAAGTCGTTTCTTAAATCAGGTCTAAGGACTGGTTCTTCACAATAGATCTAAGAGACACGTACTTCCACATACCCATCCTTTGTCTACACAGGAAGTTCCTGAGGTTTGCTTTCGGGGGCGAAGCTGAGCAATATTGGGTTATTTTGGCCTTGCACTCTCATCCGCACTTTCACAAAGTGTGTGGATGCTGCTATGGCTCCTCTGAGACACCAAAGCATCCTCATACTTAATTATATTGATGATTGGTTGATATTAGCTCAATCGGAACACTTGGCAATTCGGCATCAATATGTCGTTCTAACCCACATAAAGGAGTTGGAGTTGAGACTAAACACCAAGAAAAGTGTGCTTTCTTCAGTACAGAGAACCACTTATCTAGGCGTAGTGTGGGATTGGACCACAATGCCGGCACTTTTGTCTCCTGTTTGGATCGCATCGATCCTCATGACTGTCAAGAGAGTGATAGAAGGCCAGACACTCACTGTAAAGCAGTTTCAAAGGCTACTGGGTCGAATGGCAGCTGCGTCCAATGTGGTACCACTTGGCCTCCTGCAAATGAGACCCCTGCAGTGGTGGGTCAGAACCAATGGGTTTTTCACGTGGCATGGCATGGCGAGCCTTATGGATCTTAGACATATGGAGGAAACCTGGGTTCCTGTCACAGGCCACCGCGTTGGGAGATCCTTGTCGTCACGTAACATTAACAACGGATGCCTTCCTTACAGGCTGTGGGGCAGTCATTAATGGCTCAAGGTCTTTGAAAAGGGCCCCATCTCTTGTGGCACATTAACTGCCTGTTTATACTGGCCGTGCTTCTAACATTGAAGCATTTCCTCTCAGATCTAAGTGGCCATAATGTGCTGATTCGTATGGACAACAAATCTGTGGTTTCTTACAACATCCATCAGGGGGGTCTGCACTTTTGCCTCCTTCACAAGCTGGCACAACAGATCCTCCTGTGAGGCCAAGGAAAGCTGCTCTTTCTGAGGGCAGTATAGATCCCAGGCGCCTAAACTAGGGAGCCCTTTCCCAAGGCCCAGGGGAATGGAGACTCCACCCAGAAGCAAATGGAGCAAATATGGAGGAACTTTTACAGAGCACAAGTGGATCTGTTTGCAACTCAAGAGACCTAGCAATAACTCCTCTCGGACTGGACGCCATGGTGCAGGCATGGCCAAGGCTTTCCCCATTTGTGCTGCTCTCAGGAGTTCTAAAGAGAGTTCAGCGGGATGGAGTCTATCTCCTTCTATTAGCCTCTTGCTGGCCCGGCCGGCCAGGGTTTGTGGACCTGTTAGTGACAGGTTACCTTCATGGTACCCGGAGGCTGAGGCCTCAAGTGTGACCCAGAGTGCCTTTGTGGGATCTGGCTGTAGTTTTTGCAGTCAAGAAACTACTGGCTATCTCGTTTTTAAAGAGAGTTGGGGACCTTCAGGCCCTTTTTGTGGCCTCCTTTTGTCTAAAGTTTACTCCGGGCTTGGCCAGTGCCTTTTTTTACCCCAGGCTGGGGTATGTTCCCAAGGTGCCCTATGTTGCCCCAAGACTAGTCGTGCTCCAGGCATTCTATCCTCCTCCCTTTCGGGCCCCTTACCAGGAGAAGAAGCTTAATTGGGTATGCGAGCATTAGACACATACGTTCACAGAACTGCCCGGTGAAAGAAGTTGGACAAGCTGTACGTCTGCTACTATTCGTATAAGAGGAGTCTCTTTGTCTGCATCCCAGGCTTCCTCACCCTACATCTTCCCAGAAGAGTGGAGGTTATTATTACTGCAAATGGGAAATAAATGTGGAATGTGTTAAAATAACACATGAATCTGATGGGCAAACAAACTTTTGTCCTTATATTGTATGTAGGTAATATAAATCTCTTAGCAATTTTTTGGGCCAGACTGTGTTTTGACGAATACTTTTATTATATATCTTTTTTTTAGCAGTGATAAGCACATGACAGAAGGTTGTCCCAGTGGCAGAGTTGGTATTTTTAACTAGAATTTGGATCATGAATATGAATACTTAGATGGTTCACCCATGCACTGCTGTAACAATGTTGCCTGTGTTTTATGAATGAGATTCCAGGTCACAGGATTCCTTCAGGAAATGCAGGGAAGTTTTAAAGTGTATTTCTTTGCTTTATGTAATTAATTACTGTCTTGTGTATGTGTACACACGTGCATGTCCGATGTCTATATAAAAACGCATGTGTGTGTTTGGCATTTGTATGTATGTATAGTACACATAAGTGTATCCGGTGTGCCCATGGATATGGTTAACAACATTTGATTTGTTTCAGACCCAAACTCACATTCTCAAATCTGTGTGTGTGGATCTATAGCTTCACAGTAGGAGCACTGTTAAAACCTTGTGTGTGAAAACATTCCAGCACCACCGATAGAAAACTGCTCTAGCTGTGTCGGGACCCTGCTGGTGTGTGTCAACCAAAGACAGTTCAGTTTATGATGTTAAAACTTGAGTCCAAGTGTCGCTTGTGCAGAATTAACCTCAGATGTTTTAGTTAGCAAGACTTTTCAGTTCTATTTTATATATACCCATATTGATAATTGCAGGAGTCACTGGTTTCGGAAAATTTTGGTTTTCAAACAAAGGTTTTTTTTTTTGTCAACAATGACAACAACTACAGTTTGAACTGTGTTAGAGGAAACATCAAATTCAAGATTGGTACCAGGAACTATTGTAGCTACTGTGACCAAGAGTTCTTGCTTGAACTATTTGTATAGCTTTTTCCAAGAAGTGGAGACCATGCATCATAGAAATCATAAATGTTACACAACAGGGGTAGTATTTTTTAATTTTTTCAGTTGATCAGTAGACTGTTTAGGCAGTATGCATAGGCCTCATAAGCCTGATCTGTACAATCTGTTATTTTCTTCCAATCTTCAGTAAACTCCAAACCCAAGAGACACACATGTATGTGCATTTACATACACTTAAATGTATACTACATTACACACAGCCCCTCTTCATAAAAGTACCCTTTTTTGGCTGGTGTTAATTTGAGCCTAATTATGCAGGCAGTTGCGTTTAATCCTACCATGTTTCTGGTGTCACATATCCCTGTCTTTATTAAATCGTTGTAATTCCCAGTTGCTTGGCTAGTGGAAACATGCTCTTGGCCACGACTTGGGAAGGTAATAATGAGTCTTGCAGACATACCATGCTTTGAAGAGAGAGGCCATGACCTGCACGTCAGCATGGGCTATGGGTTAATGGTGCCATGAAAAGGGCCATTGTCATCCGAAGAGAGAGAGAGAGAGAGAGCACAGTGGACTAATTCGGTTTAGATGGAGATTACTAAAGCACATGGCATAGTGTATCCCCCTCTAGCAGTACCTTTCATTCTTTTGCTCTCTTCACTTTTCTCTTACATTCCATTTGTTTCATTTATAGAGAAAACGTAATGCCCAAAAATGTCTGAGCAGATAGAGCAGTGGCCAAGAGAGGCTCTAATGTAAGTTGTCTGTGTGCCTTTGTACTAGGGCTGAACGATTTTGGAAAATAGTCTAATTGCGATTTTTTTCCCACCAATATTGTGATTGCAATTTAATATGCAGATCTTTTTTTTAAGCTCTTTATGTTCTGTATAATTAAACAAAGACAAGCAATAAATCATTATTTAGTATACCCAACACATTATTAGATAGATTAAACATACAATTTTCTTTTCTGTAGGCCTGACCTACTGTACAGTATATGTTCCGATGAAATTAGGTAACGCATGAATTGATATGAATGAAATTTGTATTTAATAATTACAATCACAGTAGTATATTGAATAATTTGTCTTGTAGGCATATAATAAATATTATGACAACATAAAGCACTGACAAATAATCCTGGTGTTAACATGAATATGGAAGTCAGTAACAAATCACACAAACGAAAGTGTAGATTGCAGAAATATAAAAACAAATTTGTGCTTTTACTACACTCAGTATTTAGGTAATTCAGAGTCACTGTAACAAACATCTGACATGTAAACATGTGGATTGCTCTTTTTAAACACTGTCTGTGAACTTTGCTAGACAGTACTGATCTCCAGTCATTAACATAACAAATATCTGCCTTTATATCTTTAAAAATCCGCAGTACACGTGACCACATGTCATGTGTAGCAGCGAAAAACTCTCAGTTAGCATTTCTTGTGTAGCTTCGGTATTGCGACCTGGCAAAAATATGTGTGGGAAAGCATGCTGTACTGCCTATTCAGTGTATTTATTAAAGCCATGAACCCAGGCTTGCTCACAATACTGAGCAGCCTCATATCTTTTGCGTTACTGCTTGAGTCATTTCCATGTGCTGTTTCAAAGTACATTCATATGGAGTTATTCTTTCAAACATTTTGGTCAGTGATCCCTGTCGAGGGCTATTAAGCTATGCAACTATCATTTATGGCTTTGTGTTGTTTAAGTGCTGAATCAGGTTAATAGTGTTGCCCTGTGAGGTAGCAACCTTAGCAAGGCAGGTTTTGCACGATACCTGAACCTGTGCAGCATCTTCTTTTTTAAAGACAAAATAGTCGCGCATAACGTACTGTTCTACTTTCACAATAGTTTTTACAGTGTCAAGTTCTGTCAAGCCTAAGGCTTCAAAGTGATTAAAGTGCAGTGTAGCGTGCCAGACCGCCTTACTCTTGTGTGTCACGTGACAGAGTGTATTTGCAGCCTCTGAAAAAATCGTATTGAGATATCGCAAATGCAATTGATTGTTCAGCCCTACTTTGTACCAATCTCCACACTCTCCACAGCACTCATATGCATCACATATGATCAGCTGTGTTCTTTAAATATGTCAGAGCTTTCTTACAGTCAAAGCCTCTGTAGCAGATTAATATGGAATAATTCTCTAGCTCGCCCTCAAACACCACCAAACAGATGTCATTCTTTAAATATAAATTAAGTACTGTAGCGTCTATCCTGAAGATATTGGCTCTGACTACAGGTAAATCCAGGTGAGAGAGCTGGTGAGACCCAGCAATTGTACATGATTAGTCACAGTCTGAACTTGTCTCTCTTGCTCTCTTGCTCTCTCTCTCTCTCTTTCTCTCTCTTTCTCTCTCTCTCTGTCTCCTCTAAGCATTGATACACTGATCCTCACCTCTTTTCTTCTTCCTTCACAATCATTAATGATTAATGAGTCCTCTTTGTACATTTATTGAATCACTTCATGCTGTCTGAGTTTATGCTAATAAAGTAAACAGGACTTAAACACTGTGATGTTTTTGCCCTGACTTAATGTTTATGCTTTGCTACAGACTTCTGTTTCAGCACAATAGCATCAAAGGATATTACACATGCTTTTTTATGTGCAATATTCTTTTTAATGCCCTCGTGTGTGGAGTGAAAAATTTTACAGGCTAAGACAGCATTCAGTTGTGTATGTTTACATGACTCCAAACCGTTTTTTGTGTTTGTGGAATTAAAACTTCCAATACATTAGTAATATTTCTATTTTCCAGGATGTTAACAAAATATTGTCCTAGATATTGTCATTTTAACCAAATAAAAAAGATTTTTAAACTCCTAAAACCTTGCAGATCTTTAAACATTTACTGTCGAAAACAGGCCCAGTGAACTAGCACAGTATCTTTTTCCATCCATCTGCTTTCCAGAACCACAAACTCTCTTTCTTTCTGTTCTTACTTTTTTTGGTTTGAATTCCCAGCAATTAACAGCTTGACATGATGTGATTTTATCATTCCCGAACTTTTTAATATCGGCGACTTGCAGGGTGGAGAAAAACAATGGGAAAATGTTGCTGTCTGCCATCCATAACATATCACACGGACATTCAGCGATGCTTTCATATTTTTTATATATTTGATTTAATCTCTTTCATGCTCATTCATTTCACCATACTTCTGGTGGGCTGATTTTTCACTATTGTGCTTGGAGTAGCTATGGGGAAATTTCTGTATTGCAGTTTGTCTGTGTTTGTGTTTTCGTTACCGTGCCTGCCATGCTTGATGCTCTCAATGTCTATGGTACTCTCAGAAAGCAAGTGGGACTGACAGAAAGCTTGCTGCCTCGCTTATGAAAACCCCATTGCTTGGCTTTACATGAATCTCAGATATCTGTGATACAGATGTTTCTGTCTTTGTGTTCTTTTCCCCCTTTTTTCTGTTCCTTTTTCATTCCCTGTGCTCTTTTTCCAGATTCTAAATAGTGAACTTTGAGACCACCCTTCTTAGCGATCAGTATCTTTCACGCTTTCTGTTTATATCAAATGTCATCCTGTTATACTTTCTAGCCTTTGTCGTTTGTAAGAATTCTTGGATAAGGTATAGGTATTAGTGCATCCTTTTTTATAACTGTAATTAGATAAGATCTATCTGTTTTGTTAAAAAAAAAAACTAAAGCATTGTTCTTTTGCTCTGTACTGGCCAATGTTGTTTTTGCAGCTGCATCGGCATTCCATAGAACCACAGCCTATTAGCCCACACCACACACCAAACTTCAAAAGTATAAACTAACCATGATTGTGTATTTATCTTTTATGTCTATGACTGCCTGTTGCCTCACTCAAAAAATTAACTCTGATTATATTAACTGCGAAAAAAAAGCTTCTTGGACGTTGTTGTTACATGTGTGGTGTCAGAACAGTGCAGGATGAATTGGCTTGAGCAGCTGAAGAGAGTGATGCTAGAAAGTATTTGGCAGCAAAAATGTAAACGAGGCTGAGGTTTAATCTGCTGACACCAAAAGGTTTTGGAGGTACATACTCTCTTTCTCGTAGGTTAAAAAATATTCTTATGACCCCCTTGATATCGGTGCCTCTTTGTGCTTTATACAAGCAAATGTCTATACATTACAGAGAACTCATTTTTTCTGACACTCTTTGCCTTACAACAGGTACTGCCCTATATTTAGGGTCTTTTTAGCCCATTAATGTTGGATGAAGGTTAACAGCTAAACTTAAAATTAAACAGATTTTAAACCATGTACGCTCTGTTATCTTTTAGGAGTACTGAAAGCTGTATTTTGTCTGAGAAAGTGGGAATAGCTTTTTTAGAAATGCTTACAATAATAGTTATTTAGAATTGCTTTATATTCTTCCAAGAAATATCTGGTGTCGTAAATGATTCAGTCTACGCATACTATTTTTTTAACTGTTGCAATTAAAAGGAATACATCAATATCAATAATTGTATCAAGTGTCAGACATCACCCATCCAACAACTTCAGTTCTTCTCCTGCTCTTATACAGTGGCCATTTTCTACTAGTTAACATTAGTGTATTTACATGTTTTATTTTTCCATACAAATTCCAAAACTTTATCACATGTTAATCATTGGCCATTTCACTGTAAAAAACATCCTACCTTTAATGTGCAATTTGTGGTGCACAGATCTCTAAAAACATTGTGGATTTATAAAAAGATTCCTGTACACTATTTAGCTTTTATTTACTCACAGAAATAGGGCTTATTGAAAAATTAACGCAGGCAATTCAAACTTTCAACATAAATCGTAGTCAGTATTCACATAATTATTGTCGTGAGACAGTATAGTATGCACATCTTTTGATGGAGAAGAAAAAATGCTTGCTACTACTGGCGATAGGAGGGGGAGATTGGAGGTTGTGTTGGGGTAGACTTTAAGTGCCAAATCCTTGGAGGACTTTTGAAGTGATTTATAAGCAGCAGATAAGGTTGATATGCATCTGCAGCCATGCTTGCGCCTCTTAGCCTGGCCAGGGCGGCTGCTACTGCCAAAGCATTTTAAAGCAGAAGTTAAATTCCTCTTGTCTCTGTGAGAAAGTCTATATAGCTAGCGGCATGGAGAGATTGGGATGAAGAGAGGTGATTTTTGCGGATTCAAGCCGTATTCGATAGGTCAATAAACGGATTCAGAAGGCATTTAGGATAAACCGAGCTCAGCACACTTCCGCAAATGTGACCCTGTAAACGTGACCCTGTTCTTCATCCAGAACTACATCCTTGCCCATACAGTCTGATCAGGGCATGCGATAGTGCTCCCATACTAACCAGCATACAGCTCCAGCTGTATAGAATAAATAAATGACACACACTATAAAAAGCCCCCTTTGTGGTGCACAAGGTCAATGGAAAGCCCACAGATTGGAAAATTTAAAAAAGCGTGACACTAGCTCTAATTAAGCCAAGCTGTAGACATGCTCATGAGAATTTGGTATTGAAAGCCGTCTGCCACACTCGCCCCAGGTAATACAGCACAGTGCTCCTCTCTTATTCCGCTACACACACTCATACACAGAGATATCACACATTCACTCACACGCACATGTTGAAGTAATCTGTTGAAATGCAAAGAAAGCAGAGCTTGTGGCAGAGTGCAGTGGTACGCCACATGCTCAGGCTTCCTCTCTTTCGGAATGTCAGTAATGTATTTGACACAGGTAACATACCAACAGCCTCCATATTCTCACGCCTCCCTGTCTTTCTTTTTTTCTTTCTTGCTTCCTCTTATAACTGTGCGTTTTTTTAGGCCTGTTCATAACAAAGCTGAAAACAAACCACCTAGCTCTCAGTAAAAGTCAAAAGCATTATGTAGGTCTGTTCATGGTGAATGAAATCAACTCATTCAATGCATACCACCCCTTGTGTTGGGTGTTTATAGCTTCCTCTCTAAAGGGGAATTATTATGTTGATATGCTTCTTGTAAAAAGTCTCTTTTTACAGACTAAATCTCTCTTTACAGTTCAGTGGTAAGAAATACTAGATAAGTAATAAATGGAAGCCAGAGTCAGTTGGGCGTTAAACATTATTTTGGTCGATACAAAAATTTTTTGTGGTTGGTGACCGTAGCAGAGGTCAGATCACACGAAACTTGATTTAACTGGCAAATTCATACTCATAGTTCTACGGCAAGACAAAAGAAAACAAAAGAAAGCAGTAACACATAATATTAACTATTATATTATATAACTATATATAATAACTATTATTCTCTGACAAGAAATGTAAACTAAGCCAAAAAAAAAACCCCAAAACAAATAAATAATAATAAAAATGAACCAAAAAAAAAAAAACCATTAAAAAAAGCACACAAACATACATCTGCTCCAGTTTATGCTGCAGGCTATTCTGAGATGATCATGTCTATGCCTCTTTCCTCTACAGGCTCCACCCTGCACAGTGAGTACTCTGAAGATCCTCCTACTGTATGTACAGGTTGAAAGTGATGGCCATTTGAATCACATTTTATCATCATTCTGAAAGTCATTGCTATAGACAGAAGATTTCGGTTGTCCCTAAGTAAGGTTCTATTTAGAACGCCAGATTCTTTCCTTAACAGAAAGTTTTCCAAGCAGAACACTTTAAGCAAGCTTTTTTTTTTTTTTTTATCTAATAAAACTTTAAAGACCTTAATAATGTACTTTTGCATAATCACCGTCACTTGTGTAGCCACTTTCACACTGCAGTAATAAGCATTTTATAACTGACCTACATGTTACACCGGTTACACCAACACCAGTTTGCAGGATTTCTTTTTTTTTAAACATGAAAAAACAGCACTTTAAAATTTTGAGAGCAACATTTCTTCTGGTTGTTTCCTTTTAATTTTTTTTTTTTATTACTTAAGCTCTGGCAGTATGTCCTGAATCACAGTGTGCTGTGTGAGTTCATAACCTCAGAATTGTCAGCACTGTCTGTGTGTATAATGATAAAACAGGTGAAATTACTGATCAGGAATATGTTTTTGGTTGAACTTTAACAAAGGAAACAGGAAGCCTTTTTTTTGTTGTTTAACTACGTAAGATCATACTAAAAAGTGGCTTTTTGATGAGGAGTCGGAAGAGAAAGCCCAGACTGCTCCGAATTGACAAGAACTCTCTAGTAGCTCAAATAACCACTGTTTATTACCATGGAAAGCAGAACAGCATTGCAGAATGAACGACATGCTGAACTTTGAGGTGGATGGGGGGCAACAGCAGATCACATCAGGTTCCACTCCAGTCAGTCAAGAACAGGAATCTGAGGCTAAACTGGGCACAAGCTCACTCAGACTAGACTAGAAGATTGGAAAAACATTGGCTGGTCTTTTAGAATTATAGTTGGGATGGAAATTTTGCTGAGGTCTGGCAACCCTGCACACCAGCAAACACTTTGCCAAAGAACTAATCTTTAATTAGCAATGTTTGATTTTTTTTTTTTTATTTTATGCTTCTAAGGGTCTAAATCAATCAGACAAACACAGGTCATTATTATGTTTACATTTTTCTAATAGGTTTCAGTGTTTTAAATAGTGTAAAATGGAAATCTAATTCAAATATTCAGGCAATGCATATATTTGCTGTATCTGAACTGTATTGTATCAAGACACTACTATTATGTTGTCCTGAATATAAAATATACTTGATATATCACTAATCACATTATAAATTACTTTATCATTCTCCATTTTCTAAGTCTTCCTATATCTACTGGGTAATTACACATTTTCCCCCAGACACGTCCTATTAAAGGATCTTTTTTTTTTTCCCGTGATAAAAGCTGATTGCAGTTCTGTATAATTTTAACATTGTGCATTAGTTTCATAGAAAACAATAGCAGTCGGAAACCTTAAGCTGTTTATAATGACTATAGTTGGACTTTAGACAGGGGCACAGCTGGGAGTTTTTAAATATGGGCTTTACACACAATAAGGCTACAGACATTTTTTGAGACTTTCATTACAACTCTTTGGAAAAATGTAGCAAATCTTTTTTGACAAATTTGTATGGGTCATAAGTGTCTTTTTTTTCGTTCTCCCACAGCTGCCCTGGTTGGTAGTAGCTTTATAAGACATATTCTATTTATTTCAGTATGGCTGACTCTCTGGGGTCTTTAAAATTTGAATCTATCTGTTTCTATAAATCCAGTAATTGCTGCTATTAGCTCAGTTCCTCTATTCAGAAGAGCTGTTACCACATTTCATGGATTTACTGTACTGCAGTGCCAACACATTTCTGACACATTTACATTTTTTGTTACTTTTTTTTTAGAGGTTGGTAATACACAGTTTGAATGCAGCATGCGTTAATGTATAGTATTAACTAAGACCCACACTAAGTTTCTTAATGATACAAAATAAATATTTTATAAAATGACTATAGACAAAAAAACTGACTTGTGAATTATACTAAATCCTCTTTAACTAGGTTTGTGTTTGATAGTATTCTCAGATCCCCAATGTATCTGTACCAGGATGTGCTTTGTATGGAGAATAAGCATGTTTTTATGTTTTGGATAAGAATGTCTGCCAAATGCTGTAAAAATATTTTATGTGTGTTAAATGTATGCACATATAAAGATATCCACCTGGGAGTGAGCTAATAAACTTAATTAAACTACAGTTTAGTAGCATATGATGGTAATGATGATGAAGTCATTAAGGAAGCATAGAACTTAACATCCTCCTAAACCACACAGCCACACATACATACACACATACACACACACAAACACACACACACACACACACACACACACACAAACACACACACGCGCGCACACACACACACACACACACACACACACACACACACACACACACACACTCACACAGACACATACACACACACACACACACACACACACACACACACACACACACACACACACACACACACACACACACACACACACACACACCACCACCACCACAACCACCATCAACATGCCTGCAGTGTTCATATGATATCTTTGGAACAACCATCAAGCACCACCTACCTTTTATTTCTCAACTTGCCCTGCAATTTGTCATCACTTCTTTAAAGTGCTTATAAGAAAATGTTACCTTTGCACACTGGAGATGCAGCTTTTGCTGCCAATTTTTATTTTTTTCTTAAATTTTAGAGAAGCTGTATGCCACAGTGATATCAAATTGCTAGTGGAAACAATTAATTGAAAAATGTATTGATATCCTAAGTGATAGTTATTTTTTTGCTGTTAGCTCCTAAAACAAGAGCAAGAAGTTTATTTATTGTTTACTATTTTCTGATGGCATTTACTGTCGTCTGTTCAACTAGAAAAGACCAACATTAAGGTAGTGGAGATCAATGTTAAACATGAAATACCAGAATGCAGTGTAGTTGATTTCGATTGTAGTTTTATTTTTAAATTTGAAGCTTAATACAAAATAAATCTTTAATGCAATTGAAGCTCATGAGGATGTTAATGCATGTGGCTTTTACCATTAGAATAAAGATATAACCAGAGATGCTGTACAGAAAATCTCATCTTGGCCTCATCACAACCCTGGGTGATTACATCTCCATACTGCACAGACTGACCCAGAGCAGCATGGGGGCTCAGTCAGTATCAGTCCTGAGGGTGGACGAGAAAGAATCTTTTGTTAACTTTGGCAAGCCGGAATCCACTCTCATGTTCCTCCCTCATTTTCAGATTCCCAGCAGGTTGTAGTGTAAGGCAGACTTGCTGCATGGTACTGTAATGCCTTAGTCATAAAGCTGACAAATTGCTTCTGGCCCCACACCTTCAGTGTGCGTTATAGATCCTAAGGGATCCCAGAAAGACCAGTATGCACTGCTTGGTGCACAGAAGGGATGCACACAGCTGGAGAGAGGGGATGCAGGGGATGAGTTTAAGTACTGGATTTGTATTTATGTGTGTGTGTATGTGTGTGTGTGTGTGTGTGTGTGTGTGTGTGTGTGTGTGTGTGTGTGTCTTTGTGTGTGAGAGTGTGTGTTGTGAGAGAAAGAGGGAAAGAAAGAAAGAATTTAAGCAGTCTCATCATGCAGAACAGAGCCATGAATTGGACGCAGTGTTATGAGAAGCAACTACTCTGTCCGGGCAGAAATTTCTCTGGTGTTGGAGACTGTAAATCTATGCAAATATATCTTGACTCTACTTGCAATTGACATTTATACACAGATTTCTGGGGCAGGAATGGAAGATAAATGTCTATTTAGACCTATGAATTAGGAGGGACAAGTATTTATGTATAATGTGATTTTTACATTGCTCCAAGGGGAATTTTACGGTGAGGTAGAGGGTATTAGGTTTGCCCGAGGAAGATGTTTTGGAAGTCAGGTGTGGGTTGGACCAGTGATGGCCAGGTGAGCAGATCTTAACAATATGGCCTCTGTATGGGAGCAGTGGCCTCTGTCAGAGCCTCATATTCTGCACTCCTCTGTCACCTTTCTGTCTCTTTTAATGTTTACAATGTTTCTCTCATACCACAGTGCCTACAACAAAGCACAGTAAAAGTTCAAGACTCACAGAAAATCATTTCTAGACTTTAATTATAATTCATGGCAATTATATCAGTACAATGTTTTACTCAGTGCCGTGAATAGACTTGATTTGTTTTTGACAGCATGGCTGAAGTTTATTAGTGTCATTTTTACATAAACGGCTACACAGTAGTCCAGAGTAGCGTCTCACATTCCGTGACCTTCAATCATAAGCTGTAGGAGCAGGATTATCACCAGATGTTTGGTAATTAGTTTGAGTAATGCACTGTTCCCACTTGGAAACTCGAGCTGCGTCAACAAAGCTTTGGGAACGCCTCTACGTGACCACGTGTGTAATCTCTGAACCACGTGTGTAATCCGTCCAATGGAAAAATGCGACATCATCGGTGGGGTGATGCCATGACCAGGAAGCTATAAAAGCACATGCGCTAGCTTCTGTTTGTTTAGGAAGTGCTCTGTGTGTGTCTGTGTTTTTCCTTCAGGCAGGTAAGTATGGCAATGAGGTAAAACAAAAAAATCAATAAATAATCAATAAATAAACAAGCAATCTTTCAGGCTGTGTGTTCCACCTTGCCCCCGCTTTATTATAGTCGTACACTTAGCCTATGGGTAGCTTGTTTGGGGCGGAGCATGCTCGGTTGTCTCTCGCCGACTGCTCGCAATGCGTATGCTTCTCTCCCGGAGAGCGCTCTTCGAGGAGAGCGCTCTCACTAGCGTTCCTTGTGGTCCTGGCCCAGCTTTCGCCAAGGTGGAGCATCTGTTGAGGTCATGTGGTTTGCAAATGTACCTGGCAGAGGGAATTGAGATGGGCATGTCCCTTTCTCCTTTCTTACCTGCCAGATGCAGCACCTTCTCCCAGGGCTCAGAAGCCTGCTCTTTAGTGGTTTCTTCCCCCCATGGAGAGGGTGCGGCACTCCACTTCTCTTCCTCCAAGGAGGGTGATGAGGACAAACCCGTTTACATGCCTCTGCAGCCAGTCCACTACAAGGAGCTTTTGGAGGTAGTGCTGTTTCCAAGCTGAACATCGCTTGGCCAGCCAAAGAGCAGAAGTTCCTGAAATAAAATAGATTAACGCTTCCTGCGACCTCGGTTGCTGCCTCCACGCTGGAGCCTTTGTGCCGGGGCCTGCCGATCTTTCCGGATCTGCACACTGAGGTGTCCAGGTCATGGAATAACCTATATTCGGCTCACCTCTTCAGCCCTAATGTCTCTCTCCACTCTAATATAGTGGAGCTGAAAGAGTGCGGTTACAGGACGGTTCTTCGGGTCGAAGAGACGCTGGCTGGCTATCTCTCCCCCAAGACTGCATTCTATCTTAAGGCTATGGTACTGCCCACCAAGCCCCTTTGGACCTCCTCGGCTCTGGTGGGCAGAGCATACACAGCGATGGGTGGTTCTCAAGAGACTGATTCCCTTAAGAGACTATCTTCCAGCCTGGAAACTCCTGCCAAACATGTCTTAATGGTTCCTGCACACTGTAAAGAGACTACACGATTCAGTTTGGGTCTCGTCTGCCTCGCTTCAAGAGGGTATGCCCCACTCTGATGGGGCTCGTGCAGGCTCTGGTTATAGAACAAGAAGTACACACTCTCTTAAGGAAGAAGGGTCCAGA
The DNA here is from genome assembly GCF_946808225.1 of Silurus aristotelis. Lineage (NCBI taxonomy): Eukaryota > Metazoa > Chordata > Actinopteri > Siluriformes > Siluridae > Silurus > Silurus aristotelis. The sequence goes on from NC_139580.1 coordinate 14,874,881, forward strand.
GAGTCCAGGTTATACAGACGTACGTCATAGTTCCCAAGAAGAATGGGGGCTGGATCCAATTTTCTATCTGCGTCGAGTCAACCCTTACGGCTGTCAAGAGAGTAAGAGAAGGCCCGTCACTCACTGTAAAGCAGTTTCAAAGACTGCTGGGTCTGATTGCAGATGCATCCAACGTGGTGCCATTTGGCCTCCTATACATGAGCAATGGTGCTATATTCCTGCAGTGGTGGCTCAGGACCAGAGGGTTTTCCCAAAGCGGCAACCTACTCCACATGATCAAGGTCACACGGCGAAGCCATACAGGCCTTAGACATGTGGAGGAAACTTGGGTTCCTGTCACAGGGCCCTGTGTTGTGGGCCCCTTGTCATCGCATAACGCTAACGACAGATGCCTCCCTCACGGGCTGGGGGACGATAATGTGTGGTCTAGGGAAAGGGCCCCATCCACATCAATGGCACATCAACTGCCTGGTGGTGCTGGCCATGCTTCTAGCATATCATGATAACGATGAACACTTCAGTGGTCTCTTACATCAACCATCAGGGCGGTCTGTGCTCTTGCCTCCTTTACAAGCTTACACGACAGATCCTCCTGTGGGCCCAGAGAAAGCTGCTCTCACTGAAGGCATTGTATCTCCCAGGGTGCCTATACCAGGGAGCAGACAACATTTGAGGCAAGTGCAGGCTCCACCCAGAAGTGGTGAAGCAAATTTGGAGGAAGTTTTACAAAGCACAAGTGGACCTGTTTGCTCTTCTCTGGTTTTCCCTTTACTCATCCAGCTCCTCTTGGACTGGACACCATAGTCCATGCTCCCCATTGGGCTGTTCCCAGAAGTTCTGGAGAGAGTTTGCACAGCTTTTAGCCTCTGGTCTCTCAGCCGAGGTTGTAGAGACCATTCTCCAGTCCAGAAATCCTTTCATGAGGAGGTCATACACCGCAAAATGGTGCCTGTTCACTAAATGGTGTGAGAACCATTAGTTAGATCCAGCTTACTGCCCGATTGGCCCAGTGCTGGAATTTGTTCAGGAACAGTTTGCCAAAGGGTTGTGTCCTTCCACCCTACAGTTTTACGTGTTTGCTATTGTGGCATGCCATGCTCCGCTTGTTGAGCCGTTGCTAGGGAACAATCTGTGGCCCCTTCGTGTTTGGAGTTTACCCCAAGCACTGGCCGGAGCCTTTTTTTTTACCCAGAAAATGGTATGTTCCCAAGGTGCTCTCTGTTGCCCCATGACCAGTTGGGCTTTATGCATTCTATCCTCCTCCGTTTCGAGCCCCTGACCAGGAGAAGCTTAATCAGGTGCGTGCACTGGACACATACGTCCACAGGACTGCCCATGGAGGAAGACAGACCGGCTGTTTGTCTTCTATGGTCCTTAAATAGAGGTCTTCCTGCGTACAAGCTGACCCTTAGTAGGTGGATTGTGGATGCCATTTCCTCCTCTTATGAGTCCTCTGGTGTCCCCGCTCCTTTCGTAGTCAGAGCTCACTCAACCTGGAGCGTGGTGGCCTCTAAGGCCTTTTCCTCTGGAGTATCTCCAGAATATTTGCAATGCTGCAGGCTGGTCTACCCCACTGACTTTTGTCAGATCTTACATACTTAATTTTAGTGCCACTCCTGGCTACTCTGTCCTTCAGTCTAGCTGTGCTCATCCACACTAGGCAGAAACTGGTCAGTCTAGCCGTATTGTACACTCGTTCCCAAAACGTTGTTGACGCAGCTCTAGTTCCCGGCGGGGAACGTCTCTATGTTACGTATGTAACCCTGGTTCCCTGAGGGAACAAGACACTGCATCTTGGTGCCACACTCCCTGCATCCCAGCGAGCACTTTCTTCACTTCGAAGCTGGTGCCATCTCCACGGCATGCGCTTTAGTAGCTATCTGGTCATGACGTCACCCTGCCAATGCCGTTGTGCTTTTCCATTGGACGGATTACACATGTGGTTCAGAGCGTGTGTGAACCTGCTATTCTCCACTATAGCTCAGCATGTGCCTGGAATAAATATTGGTTATAAAAGGTATGCAAGGAAGTCTCAAAAAGAAAGGAAGACATCTCAATATCTTTTATTTTTTTACATTAGTTTTTAAAAATAATTACACCAATTGCACAATAAGAGGTTTGCAATATAAGACATTTACAGTAAGGTATTTTAGGAAATAAGCACAGCACTTACACAAGACATTCATGAAAAAAAATTACAGATTCTGTGATTTGCTTTTTTTATTGAATGAATAATTCTCATGCACCTTCAATTTTTCACACACAAAGCCAAGAAAGTGCATGGAAAAGGTTTAGGTATTAGAGAGGAAATGAAGTGGATAAAACAGGAAGCTGCTGTGTCTTGGCATAGGTTGATAAATCTTTCAATAAGTTGGCGTGGCGCTTTGCGACCCAGTTAGTGTACCGTTTGACTTATACTTCTCTTTAGCTGTACTGGAGAGGAGCCAGATGTTCATGCTATACCCTGGAGTGATGCCAGTCGCACACCATTCCTGTCATTGCCCATATCTCACTGGCACAGGGCCACTAACAACCACACCACACTCTAATCTAATCTTACATGCTAGGGGCTACAGAAATTGGATATTGACATGAAAGCAGGCATGTCTTTAGGATGAATCGTTACAGATTTTCAAAGTAATTAAATCTAAATAGCTATAGTATAAAAGCACACACACATACTAATAACTTTTATATGGTGGACAAATAAATAGCATAGATGCCAGGAACAAGCTAATTTCTTAGTAACAATCAGTATCTACTCGCTGATGACATTTTCATGTGTAACATAGTTTTATGGTGTTGTGAAGCATCTTTCTGCTCTCAATTCAAATCAATAATTTTTCATTTGTATAGCTTTTTTAATAGTGGACATTGTCTTAAACCACCTTTACACAGATAAAATGGTGATCAAAAAAATTAGGTTTGCTCCTTATAATTGTAAGTTTATCCCTAAAGAGAGTCAAGAGGCATTTATTGTCATTTACTATACACAGTGGTACACAGTAAAAACGAGTCAACATTCCTCCAGAACCCTGGTGCTACACTAAACAGCATAGAGCTACAACACACAACATAAAGCTACATAACATAAAGCTACATAATGTGCATCGAATGCAACCTAGTGCAAATAGTGCAGACGAAAAACAGTACAGACAGACAGTACAGACAGAAAGTACAGACAGACAACACAAGACAGTGTGGGACAATATACTGTATGTAACACAAGAAAGCAGTAAACCTACTGTATACTTTGAATATACAGTACTGTGCAAAGAGAACTATAAAGTATAAATATAAGTATAAATAATAAGTATAAATAATAAATAAATGGTGGTGGAATGGAATGAGATGAGTACAGAGTGTGTGTTGAGTTCCAGTTGTACAGTTCAGTAACACACAGTTGGGTGAGTGTGTGTGTGTGTGTGTGTGTGTGTGTGTGTGTGTGTGTGTGTGTGTGTGTGTGTGTGTGTGTGTGTGTGTGTGTGTGTGAATTCCAGTTTAGTTCTGTGTATTGAGGAGCCTGATGGTTTGCGGAAAAAAGCTATTTGGATTTGACGGCCCGAATGCTACGGAACCGCTTTCCCAATGGCAGGAGCGTGAAGAGTGTGTGTGAGGGGTGTGTGGGGTCGTCCACAATGCTGTTGGCCAGTGGAGGAAGCCGGTGGTGACTGTGTCACGGAAAAATTCCCTGAGATGGTATGGGAGAGAAACCTTAAGAGGAACCATACTCAAAAGTTAACCCATCCTCATCTGGGTGGCACTGAATTTATTACAGTTCCTTGTTTTTGAGGTGTACAGCGATTAGTGATTACATGCAACCTGTGGTCCTGAGACATTGTAGTAGATTGTTAAAAATAAGTACAGTCAAATCTATTCTCAAAGCTCCTGTGTAACTCTGTAATTTCATAGATCCCCAGGTCGCTGATGCGAAACCATCCACAGCAAAGTGGCTCTGTCTGTAGTCCATTTTTTTTGTTCTGCATGCCAATATATGTTTGTATATGACATATTTATCATGACATTACAACAGCAGAGATCCGAAGAATACTACCCAAGGATTCTGTATGTAGTACTGCTGATGTCAGCAAAACCAGTATTTACTGTACATTGCGACCTTCAGTGAAGGTGAGTTAATTAATGCTAGCTAGATACTCAGAACTAGCTTTACAATTTTCCCTTTCTGCTGAACTTCTGCTGTGTTCTGTTTCATTACTCTTGACGATCATCAGCATACTGTTAGACTAGCAACTGACAGTTCATCTTTTCATCTTGTGCACTTGCAGAACGCTTGCATGTGAAATGTTTTCATTGCTACTTGTAACTCATGTGGACAAGTATGGGCAGCAGTTTATTGAGCATGCATTTAAGCCCTGCACTGCTTTTTAATGACCAGTTGTCACGCTTAACAAACTGGCAAAAGATTTGTGGGAAAAAATACATTTAATTACAAATAAAGAAAAAGTTAAAATAAACACACACTATGAAAGACCAAAAGATTTGTTTGTGCTGTTTAAACATCCCATTCTACATTCAGTCTTTATTTGCTTTTATAACTCTTCTGGGAAAAATATTCCAGTATATTTTAAACTGTACTTGTTGAGATTAGTGCTCATACAGCCACAATGGTGTAAGTAAGGTAAGTTAATAAGGTATTTATCTAGCTTGAGGAAGCCTGTGGTGCATTTAGTTCATCCCAAAGGTGTTTAGGAGGGTTGAGGACAGACCTCAGTAGCAGGCCACTCAAGATCTTTCACTCGAGCCTATGCAAACTATATCTGCATGGAGTTTACTTTGTGCACAGGACCATTGTCATGCTGGAACAGGTTTGGTTCTCCTAGTTCCAGTGAATGGATAATTTAATGCTACCACATACAAAGACATCCAACACATGTTTGATATATACACATGGATGAGTAAGGATATCATGCCATTCATCCAAACAGCTTCTTTAGTACTAAATGGTGTCTCGTCAGATTTTTGAGTGTTCTAATTCTCACAGTGTCTTACAGGATATGAAAGGTTTTTAATAGCTTTATAAACATAAGCACCTTTGGCATTGAAGGATGTAAACCGGTAGAGGTGCCTCTAAGGCATATTGTTCTTTGATTCTCTGAATTTGGGAAGAATAAAAAAAAATACACTCATCATATTGTGCGATAAATGCTGTGTTATAAATCCTTATTTTTTAAGCAGTAAGCTGTCTCTACTCATACTATCTCTGTTTATGCCTAGTTAAATTAGCAATACAGTAGGCTGCGCTGTAGCCGCAAATTATATTTGTGCTTGCAGAAGAATGAGTCGCTCACTGTTTTTTTACTAGACAAAAATAATCTGAAGATTTTGTGAGGATTATAACTTTGAGTTATTATGTGGGCACGTCAGTACTGTATGCCTATGTGTTGGTAAAAATCTACACTGGTCACTTAGTGGTTGAACTTCTTATGTTAAAGTGAACCATAACACTAAAAGCAGTGACCACATGGGCTTATTCTACTTTGTGGCTCTATGTCTGTGTCTCTAAACTACTTGTGACTTTGTGACATTTTCATTTTGGCTCTGTGGCTGTCAGACCTCAACCAATATGCAACTACAATTTATAGTAAGCTATTGTTCAGCAATGGTTTCATTTGTATGAGTAGCATCTCCCCTAGCTTAACCACTGCACACTAATTATCCTCTTGTCTGCTTTGTTGTTGTTGTTTTTTTGTTTTTTTTGCTAGTGTCCTCTGGCTGTTCCAAACCTAAATTACAACACATTTGTTGAAAAGCCTGACAGAAATGTCAGGTGTACCACTTGACCAACTTTCCAGCCCCGTTATCTGAGGCATGCAGTGTTTGCTCTGCTCTTTACTAGCTCAGGTTACAAAACCATTACTGGCATACTGCAGGAACATTCCCTTCTTTACTGTAGATGACAGATTGTTTAAAATGCTCTTTCCATCCCTTTCATTCTTTGTAACTGACATCCTTTGATTTGCAGACTTGGCAACATCTACAGTTTAGCAATAGTATTTAGGTTTTTTAAGCGGTTGATACAAAGATGCATTATATCTCAATCTCACATTATTTATTTTTCTTCATTATCAGAAGTCAAGCTATAAATTAAATTTGAAGATGTGAAAGCTTGTCAACTTTTTTTGTCTGTGTATAGCTTTCTAATTTTTTTACTTGTAAAATTATTAGCCTTAGTCCTTAGAGACAACAGAAAACACAAAGGCAGTAGGAGGCATGTTTTCAGCTCCAACTAACAGTTAACACTGGGGAAAGGGACTAGAATTTTTGCATGTCAGGGTATATTCCTTAATCTTCAATACTTTCTTTGTTCTGGTCATGGTTACTGTTTTATATTACACATTATTTATATTTTAGCAACAAGAACCAATGAAGTCCATTATGCGCAGGTACAAACAAAAATAATTACAATGAGATTATGTGGGATTGATCAAAATTCAATAGGAAGGAAGTCGGAATAGGATTAAAGACACAGCATCAATATATGCACACCGGAACCACAGGGTCACTGGTGGGCAGGCTTTTCCAACATCTGCATGTGAGTCATTTCTTCAGCTCAGATGACTGGAATACTATGCTATTGCTGTCGGGAATAGTGTGATCAGTTAATCCCAAATAGAACCACTGAGAATCAGTGTGTCAGATCTGTGATGCACGAGACAGTGCTTGGAAGAGTCAACCAACAAAAGCTGACAAGCTGTTCTTCTTAAAGATTCCACACTTAGGCTGTGGATCAGAAAGTGTGCACTGGACCCAACACAAACACAACCGTGGCTGTGGAGTGCGCCACACACCGTGCACATGAAGTTCTGGCTGCTGCAATGATCAGTGCGCTGAATAGGCCTTCCCTGTGGTCAAAACGAGTGTCCTGCATCCTGTCCTTGATGGATATTCGAAGACATATGTCCTTACTCTATGTAGGTCTCTCCTGCTAGACACAAGCACAGTTTTGTGGAACACTGGCACTGTTCAAATCTAATGTGAGCCCTGATGTTCCTCTGATTCTCAAAGTCCTAACCTTTTTACACTTTGTGTAGACATGTATGACAGAGAGCACACCATCCATCATTCATTGTTCTGCTTTGCTTATTTGTGGTGCATTTTATGTTCATGCTGGTGAAAATGCTTCACAGGTTCTCATATGAATAGGCTTGGCTGGAGAAACCATTGGTCTGTGCTGTTCATTTCGATTGTGATATTCTGCATGTGTGTTTTTTAACACACAGGAGTCCATGAAAAACTTTACAACCCATGACACCCACAGCAAAGGATGTGTTTTTTCACAAAACAGAAGAGTCTTTGGTCTAATCAAAGAAACAGGAGGTTAAGATTGATCCAAAGATAATTCTTTTGAAGACAATTAGTAAAAAGTCCAACAAATCATTGCAGAATGGAAAGTTATAGCACTTATGTTTTCCAGCATTCCAATGCAATGAATTATCGCCCAGATAGTGGTCATGTTGTTTTCATGCTGACACACAGAGTTAGCCTACAGGACCTTACTTTGTCTGAGTATTGGTTTTATCCCTTTACTGTGGGTCAACTTTGATAGCTAAAACTACATTATTGTTTGGTCATTGATCAAAACTCAGCAGGCTTTTCTCATTTAAAGATGCGTCAGGCTCTAAAATGCTTTGGAGGTTGCTCCTACTTTTAAAAACATAAGGAATTTTTTCAGACATTAGCTAACTACCTTTGCTTTAGGCTGGCCTTCTGTCAGCATGTGACTCATTTCTTCTCGTTTGCAGTTAGTTAGCATAGCAGGCTGGTGAACGCTTGCTTAGTCATGCTAACATTATGTGTTTAAAAATAAATCTGATTCACCCACTTTAAAAGCAGCCACAGATTTTTTTTTTTTCTTTTTTTTTTTTTTACATTTTTATCTTAATGAAATATAAAATTCATTCATTCCTTTTTCACTAAGAACTGTATCCTGTTCAGGGTTCTAGTGGATCTAGAGCCAGTCATGGGAGCACTGGGACAAGGCAGGAGAATTCGCCCCGGATCCACTACATGGCACAACGCACATACACGTGCGAGCTCTTTCCCTGCCTGCGTGTATGTTTTTTATAGGTGGAAGGAAATCAAAAAACCCAGAGGTAACCCAGATGTAAATCTCCACACAGACAGCAACCCAAGAAAATTCAGATGTTTTTAAAACTCTTGCATTTATAATATATTAATGCTTATAAGTAATACTTTTTAAAATGTTTTTTCCCAGCTTTACTATTTCAGAATTGCTTATAATTATATCATATAATGATATACTGCAGTATGTAAAGACCATTTCTTCCAAGCACACTTCTGCCAGGTGCTATTTCCTCTCAGTGCCACTCAGTGAATTTCATATCCACTGTTCCAGGCGAACAATATCCTATTGATTTACTCCCCCGTGTTCACATCTGCCCATGCAAAGAAAGCAAATTACATAGTTATTTGCTTATTATCCCCTTTTAATCATTAAAAAAAGTTTAACCAGCAAGATGAACGTATGCAAGCGCAGTATAAGAGTGGTATTGTTTTTGGCTTGACGTTGCCCAGAAACATGCCAAATACCAGAGCATTTGCTGACGCCATGGCATGGAGTAAGGCGTGCAGAATGTAACAGGAGCAGAGCCCGGAGGATACAGCAGTTAATTACTTAGATGAATCCAATAAATGAAATGATAACAAGTGTTCAAACATGATCAGATAGTTAGGTAGTAAATAGATTTGCTTTTGCATGATTTATTTGACAAGCCTCCGGAGACAAGACACGTGTTGCTGAGTTTTCCAAAGCATGGCTTTGTCATGATAGATGATGTCAGCAGCCTGTTAGTGACTTTTAGTGACCAAACTACAGACTTCCTGTTTGCCAGTGAAAGAGACACGAGGTGAAAAAAGGGAAAATAATTAAAAAATAAATGTGTGTGTTTTCATAAGCAGCTACTATCATTTTCCTATTACAGTTTTTTTCAGTTTAGTGCACTATAGAGGCCAGAGTGGAGACCCTGGAAAAGGTCCAAGGACATAGAGTGTTGCTGTGGTGAAGGATGAGGTCTTGGGGTCATCAGGGGTCAGACAGTAAATAGAATATTGCAAGAATAAAATAAATCACCAGGCTCACCAGAAGCATCTAATGTGAAACACTTAGGGGAAAGTGGTGAGAATGTCTGGAAAATGGGGTGAAAAAAAAGCTTTGGTGAGAGAAATAGAGAGGAGAGGGGCAGCTGCTAAGCGTTAGTCTCTAATGAGACCGTCTCTCGTCCACCTCTGCTTCCATTGCAGAATGGAAAAAAGAGCTTTTAATCTTCATCTAGGGGAAACCCCTTGTCTTTCCATGCAGCTTTCCCTTGTTCTACGAGTCGCATCTAATTTTTCATCTTTGCATATATATACACGTTAATTAGACATTGATTTTTGTAGATTTTGCGGCCTTTTTGAATGGCTCAAAGATCATTTGTTTTTCTATCTTTCTTTCTGGTGTGTTAATTAGTAGGCTTTGAATTCTTATGCCATGGTTTGCTGTTTTATCTGTTCTGCTTAGTTGAATGAAAGTTAGATGGAAACTTGGATCTGAGAATGGCATACTTGAGTGATTGTCAAAAAGAATGACTGATGGGGTGTTGTAGGACTTAGCGCAGAGAGCTTCAGTAATCGTGGTCTGGTGTGTTTTTGTGTCAGTGACTGGTATTGCGTTTCTTTCAGAATTCCCAGGATCTAAATGGCTAAATGAATTATTTCGTAAATACGCTGGTGACTATAGAAATGCAAACATAAATAATTTAAGGTGTTTCCTTTGGGTTTGTAAGGTAAATTCATATATTACCTACAAATCAAATTAAATGCCTTTAATGTTGGATATTCAGTGTGATGTTAGTTTAAACTGAGTTATTAGGTTTCGGGTACTCCCTTTTCAACACCAAAATATATGCATTGCCTGGAAATTCTTCTCTATTAGAATATTGAAGGTGTGTGTTTCCAAGGGACAATGTGCTCTGATTAATACAAGACTATATCCAGTGTTTATTATTCAACCGACAGGGGGCTGTGTTTGGTATTTCCCCCTTTTAGACATGCTGCTGCCATCCTGTTTTATTGCCTGGGTCACTATGATGCAGAAAACAATTCCTCTGGCTGGGCCGAATCCTGACACAAAGAAAAGTCTGGAAAAATTCCTGACAATGTTTTATTAGCAGGTATCATGACCAGGACTCCTGCTGTTGAGGCTGGCTCATCGGAAGCTTTTCTTAGCAGCTTCCAAATTTTGTCTCCCTGCATTAGATTTTTATATAACACTTAAACTCTTCACCCTCACAGAGGTGCTCTTGGAACTCTACCTGATTTAAACAATGACCTTACTCGGTATTCATGGATTTACACTTATTTTTAGGCACATAGTGGTATTTGAATTTAACACAGATGTGGACAGAAGATTTTATTTTATTTACGTTTTTTTTTTTATTAATTTTGTATTTATATTTAGTTACTTTATGTGCATATGAAACTTTACATTATAGTATATGAAGGTCTAAATAGAGCCTTTGATCACAGATTGAACTTGATTCAGACAGTCTTTTGGCTGTTCTGACTTGGGGGTGACTTACATCATCTTTATTTAATTCAGGTAGCGTGAAGGGTCAAATAAATTTTCTTATTACCTAGAGAATGTGTAAAGTACAATACCTTCGTATTTACGTATGTCAGACCATACAGCGGCATCATGTGACCGTTGACTTTCCGACCCTGACGTTTTCATTTAAACTTTGGACCTTTCTCTGAGAGCCAATCCCCCACGCTTATGCGAGCGATTCAGCTGCCATTTTCTTAATGTGATCTAATTTAAAGTCATTTATTGAAGTTAAGTCATTGGGTGTGTGGAAGAAAAATATTTGCAGTGATAACAGGTAGACCGACTGTCTAAGGTCATTTTTCAGCTCAGTTATACTGCACAAAGCCAAGAGACACACACACCACATGCCTCCAGTCAGGCAAAAAAAAAGACACACATTTATATATTGTTACAGAAACCTCCTGTCACGCTTCCACTCATATATGAGTATAACTCCACATAACCACTTAATCAAGAGTTAGACACCACTGCAACCATTCCTCGCTGCAAACGTACGCAAATACATCAGCCTTCCATGTGTCAAACTATGGTATATTAAAAATAACATTTGGGAAAAACATTCACAGTGCAGTTTTTCAGCATCTGAGCAAGTATTTTGATTACACACTTCTGTCTCTTATGGAAACTGGATTGGCAAAAGAATGGTTAAATGGTTTGTTTTTTGGGATTCTAATCAAATTGGTGTAATATTACCCAATTATATCCATTCTTGTTTCTGTCAGGATATTTCCAGCGTCTTGTTTTGTCATGTATTTAGCCTTTTTCTTTATACAACTGCAGTAACAATATCCGGATTGGATTACCATGTGACAAGTTAGAATTTCTTTGCATTGAGAATTGGATACGTTTAGGGGATTTCCTAAAGCTTTGCAGTCTAACTATATGAACATTTGAAACACATGAATTTATACAAAATCTTGCAAATCTATTCAAATTGTGTAGTGGAATAATGGGTGTAATTAAATTACATTGGTAAAGCATGTGATCTACAGAGAGGACACATGAAATTGTTATCTGTTGATATAACAAGCACTTGTTTACCACTGTATTACCAACACTTTATTAATATTAGTTAATTCAATTCCCTTTACTTCCAGGACACCCTCAATTATTCATGACATGGCCTCCACAAGGTGTTAGAAACATTTCTTTGGTTCATGATGACATCATTGAATCACACCATTATAGTGGCTTTGCCAGCTGCACATTCATCCTACAAAAGTCTTGTTCTTCTACATCCTAAAAGTGTTCTACTGGATTCAGATTTGGTGACTGATCTCACGATTCATGGAACAATTTTGTTTCAAGGTGCATTATCATGCTGAAAGAGTTTCGTAAGTTGTGGCTAGTAAGGGATGCACATGGTCAGCAACATTGTTTAAATAGACTGTGACATGTAAATTATGCTTGTTTGGTATTAAGGGCTCAATGCATGGCATGGAAGCATTCTGCACAACATTATACCACCAGCAGCTCGATCTGTTGACACAAAGCAGATTGTTCTTAGATGCATGCCTTTGATGACACAATTTTGACCCTATCATTTACATATCATAGCAGAAATTAACTAAGCATCTTCGGTTATCCAGTTCCAGTGACCTTTTTTCACTCTAGCATCAGATTCCAGTTGCTGTATGACAGGAGTGGAATCGATGTGGTCTCTAATTATTATAGCTTGTCCATTTTGAGTTACTTTTCTGCTCACTACAAAGTAAAGTGTGATTTTTAAGTTGCATAGCTTTCCTGCAACACTACAACGACAACGTCTGGCTATTTCCCTGTGAACTTTCAACAGGTACAGGTGTTATAAATAAATAAATAAAGTGGGCAGTAAATTTTCTCAGGGTGCGGGTAGTTGGACCCAAATGTAGGACGCCAGCGAGGTATATAATCAAGGTCTTAATTAACAAAAAACAAATCCGGGCAAAACCCAGAGGAAACAAGAGGCTGAGTATTCCACGTAAAAAACACACAAAACCAAGTGTCGGACAACTTATGACCACACACGTCCCAGTTTTCCAAAAAAGAACTTCACATTTTGATTCGTCTGACCATAGAACAGTTTTCCACTTCCATTTTAAATGAGCCTTTGACCCAGAGAAAATGCCTGCGCTTCTAGATCATGTTAAGATATCTCTTAATTTTTTACCTAAAGAGTTTTAGCCGGCAACAGCAAATGGCATGGAGGATTGTGTTCACCTACAATGTTTTCTGGAAGTATTTCTGAGCCCATGTTGTGATTTCCATTACATTAGCATTCCTGTATGTACGCACAGACATTGTTTCAGATTCTCTGAATCTTTGGATGATATTGTGCACTGTAGATGATGATAACTTCAAACTCTTAGCAATAGTTTTCTGAGAAACTCCTTTCTGATATTGCTCCACTATTTTTCACTGCAGCATTGGGGGAATTGGTGATCCTCTGCCCATCTTGACTTCTGAGAGACACTGCCACTCCGAGAGGCTCTTTTTATACCCAATCATCTTGCCAATTGACCTAATAAGTTGCAAATTGGTCCTCCAGCTGTTTCTTATATGTACATTTAACTTTTCTGGCCTCTTAAATTTACCTGTCCCAATTTTTTTGGAATGTGTAGCTCTCATGAAATCCAAAAGAAGCCAATATTTGGCCTGACATTTCAAAATGTCTCACTTTCAACATTTTATATGTTATCTATATTCTATTGTTTATGAGATTTGTAAATTATTGCATTCCTTTTTTATCCACAATTTGTACAGTGTCCCAACTTTTTTGGAATCAGGTTTGTATAATGTGGATAAACTCTGTTTTGTATAAAAACGATATCTATACATTGTGTGCAGAAGATGATGAACCACTAAGCTAGACACAATCTATCAGTATTTACCAGAAACTTTGTGTGTGTGTGTGTGTGTGTGTGTGTGTGTGTGTGTGTGTGTGTGTGTGTGTGTGCGTGTGTGTGTGTGAGATAGGTGGGGGTGTGCCACAAAGACTCATTACTTATTGCAAGAATAATATGTATATATTCTTTCATTCATTCATTTTCTCCCACTTATCCGTAATTCGTCTAAGCAGGCCCCCGCATTCGACTGCTGCCCAATCCTCACAGCACCGTCCCTCACGGTCCCTCCTGCAGGTGGTGAGCCCATGGGGAAATAATATATATATATATATATATATATATATATATATATATATATATATATATATATATATATATATATATACAGAGAGAGAGAGAGAGAGAGAGAGAGAGAGAGAGAGAGAGAGAGAAAGAGAATTTCTTACATCTGGGGCCTTTTATTTGTTTAAATGTTATAGGAATTATTTTATCGGAGTTACTATTTGTGCACTGAATTTTGGGTTCCGGTTAGTAGTCTTGGCCTGCCTCAGCCTGTATTCCAGTAACTGTACATATGACATCCTCTCGGTTATTAACTGCTGATGTGGTTCAATGGTATTTCAGATATCACATCATGTGTAGTGAAAAGCACTCTTAAGATGGTGTACAGTTCTATAAATATTTATTCTGTGGACAGGCTTATCTTTATTTCAGAAGTGGGGCTGCATTGTTAAAGTGATATTCGCTCTGACTGGGACGTAAGAAAAAATAGTATAAGATTGGATAAGATACTGATTTCATTTGTCCAGTGAAGTGCTTGTATAATTTTAATTGAACTTGTTTCTTCCTTGTGCTGTACTCTATGTTCTAACTGCAAACACCACCTTCTTGCCATGACTACAGTATTACGTTTGGCCTCTGCAACAGTCTTCATCTAGATTTCTGTAAAACCGTTTGTGAAACTATCCATTGTTCAAAGTAATAAAAATTTACTATTTAACAGTTCATGAGATATTCTGCAGTATACCACAAAGACTCATTACTTATTGCAAGTATAATCCAAAAGTATATATATATATATATATATATATATATATATATATATATATATATATATATATATATATATATATATATATATATATATATATATATACATACATACATATTTTGTCCCTGACAAAAGTCTTGTAGCTTGTGTACAAATTGACCTGAAGTGCCGCTGAAATATATTTCTAATTGGGATTTTTTACAAAGAAATGGCTCATTTTAATCCCAACAGCTTCTGTAATAATGTTTCAGTGCAAAACGAAACTGTCAAAAAGTATTCTAATATTCACAGCTTGGTAAAGCCCATTGAGTCAATTTTTGCAAAGACATAAGTGTTGTTGCCTTGTCATATGAGCTTTCCCTGTGACTAATAATGGATCAATTAGCTTTTAGGTGTGTATAAAAAGAACCCCAGTACACTAGACCTTTACATCAACTGCAACTAGACCTCTGCAAACATGCCTAAGATTCACCCTGAGACTAAAGTTTTGATTATCAAGAGGCTAAAGACCAGATCCACTGCTGATATGGCAGACACCTTCAATGTGTCTCAGCATCAAGTACAGAGGATAAAAAAAGGTTTGAAGAGACTGGAGATGTTTTGGACAAGCCCAGGTCAGGCAGACCCCGCAAGACAACCGCTCGAGAGGACCGTTTGTTGGCTTAAAAATCCAAGGCCAGCCCATTTTCCACTGCAGCAGAGATCCACGAGACTTGGTCACCTGAAGTCCCTGTGTCAACCAGAACAGTTTGTCTCGAAATTGCCTCCATGGTCAAATCAGTGCCAGAATCCAGCACTAAACAAAAGACAATTGAAAAACCGTGTGGCATTTGCCAAGGCCCACAGCCTGCTAAAAGGATGGACGCTGGAAAAGTGGCAGAAGGTGGATTTTTCAGCTGAATCGTCTGTTGAATTACACCACAGTCGCCGCAAATATTGCATGAGACCTACTGGAGCCCGCATGGATCCGAGATTCACCCAGAAATCAGTGAAGTTTGGTGGCGGAAAAATCATGGTCTGGGGTTACATCCAGTATGGGGGTGTGCAAAAGATCTGCAGGGTGGAAGGCAACATCAATAGTCTAAAATACCAAGAAGTCTTAGATACCTCTTATATTCCCAACCATAAAAGAGGCCAAATTCTGCAGCAGGATGGTGCTCCATCGCATACTTCCATCTCCACATCAAAGTTCCTCAAGGCGAAGAAAATCAAGATGCTCCAGGATTGGCCAGCCCAGTCACCAGACATGAAGATCATTGAGCATATGTGGGGTAGGATGAAAGAGGAAGCATGGAGGACGAAACCAAAAAATATTGATGAACTCTGGGAGGCATGCAACACTGCTTTCTTTGCTATTCCTGATGGCATCAATAAATTGTATGAATCCTTGCCGAACCGCATGGATGCAGTCCTTCAAGCTCATGGAAGTCATACAAGATATTACATTTGGATCTGACAGCACCACTACTTAATTTGCTGACATATTTTTGTATTTGCAGTAAATTTGTTCAATTTATGTATAGGCGACAAAACTTTTGTCTTGCCAGAATTTGACCTTTCTGTCTTGATTAAATGATAAATCTTTTTACAGTGAAACTAATTTATTTCAGTGCATTAAACATCATCTGGGAGGGTTTTAGCTTTTCATATGAGCTATTTGTAACACCAATTGATTAATTAAAAGTCAGGTTAATAGCAGGTGTTTCTACAAAATAGATAAGTGTCGGGGACTCTCTCTCTCTCTCTCTCTCTCTCTATATATATATATATATATATATATATATATATATATATATATATATATATATATATATATATATATATAGATGGTCTGTGTATGGACTATTTGTGCACTGAAGGTTGGATTCCAGTTAGTAGTCTTGGCCTGCCTCAGCCTGTATTCCAGTAACTGTACATATGACATCCTCTCGGTCATTAACTGCACATCATGTGTAGTGAGAAGCACTCTTAAAATGTGTAAATTATTATAAATATTTGTTCTGTGGACAGACGTTATCTTTATTTCAGAAGTGGAGCTGCATTGTTAAAGTGATAATCAAGCTCTGACTGGGACGTATGAAAAAATAGTAGGATAAGATACTGACTATGTCCAGTAAAGTGCTTGTACTTACTTTGGGAGGGGGAATGATTGAAAAGGTACTAAAGTTATAGAAGCTCAGAATATTGTTTTTAATATTCACTTAATGGTACAGTATGTCAAGTAAGAAAAGTGTATTTTAACATTGGGTGAATTCCTTTCTCAACTATCAGCTTCCAGTCACAGTATATGGTGAGAGGCTGTGACTTCGGACAACACTAAAGCAAAAGACCACTAGCTGGTTATAGATACCTTCTGCCAAAATCAAATACTATACCTGTCACGCGGCGTAGATGGAGGCGGAGGCAGAAATATAAGCCGGCGTTTTTATTTCATAACAAGGCAGAGCCAACATAAAGCACCCACAGAGCGGGATAAACCGGCACACGGCAGTCCGAAATACAAAAGAAACAAACACAATAACATCCACGGTGCAGGGTGCGGCGCGGCGACAGAGAAGGAGAAGTGTCAGAAGTTCTAGGAGCGACGGGAAACGCACACGCCACCGTGGAGAGAACGAGGAATCAGGAAGTAGACGCTGCGTAGCGTGGGAAGCATACGCGGAGCAGCGAGCCACCAGGAACCTGCACAGACCAAAACGAAACAACACACACGTACATTCAATAACCAACAGTTCGTGATGGTCAGCGTGGGGTTTATATGGGTGGCGTAAGGGGAAACGGAGATGAGTCTCAGCTGCTCCTCGTGAAGCCCGATTGCGAGCAGCTGCATGCGGGTGGGGCACGCACGAGAACAGGAGCGCGGTGCGTCAGGGAATCCCCGGGAAAGCGGGCCGGGGCACTCGGAGGACGGCCCCCCTGATCATCCAGGGCCGAAATGGACCAGGTAGGGACTGCCACGAAGCCGGGGAGAGCCGGGAAGGACCTGAAGCGGAGCGACCCCCTGCAAGAAGAGCCGGAAGGGGACCATGGACGCCGCGGGACCCAGGAGCGGAGCACATCCCAACACTGCGGCTAGGAATGTAGCAAAACCCCTGGCGTCGACCGGAGACAGACAGACGTCACCTACGGGGACCAGGAGCGGAGTACCATCCAGCGCTGCGGCCAGAAACGGAGCAAAACCCCAGGCGTCGACTGGAGATGGAGAGACGACACCTACGGGGACCAGGAGCTGCACGATGCCCACGGGGGAGACTGGAGGCGGAGCGACGCCCTCATTGGAGGCCGGCAGCTGTGAGACGTCCTCTGCGGTGGTCTGAGGTAGCGGGCTGGCCACCACGGGAACCCGGAACGGATCAGCTGCCCCCGCGGAGGCCTGGAACGGGGCCCCTTCCACCACATCGACCGGGAAGGGCGTGACCTCCCTGGTCCTGACCTGAGGCTGGGTGATGTCCTCGCCGGAGGTCTGGACCGGAGCCTTCTCACCCACGGGGACCTGAAAGGGACAGACCGCCGGAGGCGGGGGTGAGTAGACAGCGAGGCTTACCGGCTGGTACACCCCCTGGACGGAGGCCAGAGAGACGGAGCAAAGCCCCCGGTGGTCTTCAGAGGCGGAGCGACCTCATCGGCGGGGAACCGGAACTGGATGGTGTTGACAAACCCCGACTGGAGGTTGGAGGACGTACTCGGCGGAGTCAGGAGGCCCAGCGATGCCCTTAGAGGACCCTTGGAGTGCCATGTGGGAGGAGCTCGGGAGCGAGACGTTGCCGTGGGAGGGGCTCAGGAGCGAGACGTCGCCGTGGGAGGAGTTTAGGAGCGAGAGGCATCACTTCGCCTGCTGCAGGACTGTGGGGTGAGCCGTCGCCTTCGGTGGAGCCCAGGGTGCAGCGGTTCGACTTCCCTTTCGCAGTTCTGGAGTCGAGGTGAGCACTCAGGGAAACCCCTGGGTGAAGGGGCGCTCTTTGGGACCCTCAGGATCGGAGCCTGCCGGGCAGCCTAGGAGCGAAGAGGAGCCCACTGGGTCGCTCGGAGGCGGAGAGGAGCCCACGGGGTCGCTCGGAGGCGGAGAGGAGCCCACGGAGTCGCTCGGAGGCGGAAAGGAGCTCCCTTGGAGAACCTGGAGCGGAGAGGCGGAGCATCCTTAGAGAACCTGGAGCGGAGAGGCAGAGCTCTCTTGGAGAACTTGGAGCGGAGAGGCAGAGCTCTCTTAGAGAACCTGGAGCGGAGAGGCGGAGCTCTCTTGGAGAACCTGGAGCGGAGAGGCAGAGCTCTCTGGAAGGACCTGGAGCTGGGCGGAGCTTTCAGGAGGCACCTGGAGCTGGGCGGAGCTGTCTAGAGGGACCTGGAGCTGTGCGGAGCTTTCTGGAGGAACCTGGAGCTGGGCGGAGCTCTCTGGAGGAACCTGGAGCTGGGCGGAGCTTTCTGGCGGGTCCTGGAGCTGGGCGGAGCTTTCTGGCGGGTCCTGGAGCTGGGCGGAGCTTTCTGGAGGGACCTGAAGCTGGGCGGAGCTTTCTGGAGGGACCTGGAGCTGGGCGGAGCCGAGCTTTCTTGGAGGTCCTGGGGCGGAGCCGAGCTTTCTTGAAGGTCCTGGGGCGGAGCCGAGCTTTCTTGGAGGTCCTGGGACGGAGCAGAGCTTTCTTGGAGGTCCTGGGACGGAGCAGAGCTTTCTTGGAGGTCCTGGGACGGAGCAGAGCTTATCGGGAGGTCCTGGGGCGGAGCAGAGCTTTCTGGGAGGTCCTGGGATGGGACCCTGTTCTCAGAGGCGGGGGAGAGGAGCTGAAGATCAGCCATGACCAACCCGAGTCCCCTGGTGAGAAGCTGTAGGAACCGGGTGCACATGCCAAATTTACCCCATACACATCCCATAGCTGTACGGCAAGAGTGAGGGATTCCCCCGTCAGGAGAGAGAAGACTGAAGTGACCCTGGCTCTCTCCGTCGGGTAGCGGAACGCATTCAGCTCCATAAAGTCAAGTACGCTCCGTAAAAAATTGCCCCATTCTGCCAGAGAAGCGCCAGAGAAGCGCTTTGGGAATCCCATGACGTCATCGTAGGGGTGTGGCGCCGCCGAACATGACCGAGAGTCGGCCGCGAGCTTCCGGGTTTTCCTGGGGGCGGGGCTTGGCGGCTTCGGAATCGCGGCCGAGCGAACCCGCTGACCGAGGTGCGATTCGCGCCGGGAACACGGCGTTAATCCGATCATGTCCTTTCCTCTTTTCTCCAGTTCTTTATTCCTTTTCAGGGGTCGGTTATTCTGTCACGAGGAATCAGGAAGTAGATGCTGCGTAGCGTGGGAAGCATACGCGGAGCAGCGAGCACACCAAAACTGCACAGACCAAAACGAAACAACACACACGTACATTCAATAACCGACAGTTCGTGATGGTCAGCGTGGGGTTTATATGGGTGGCGTAAGGGGAAACGGAGATGAGTCTCAGCTGCTCCTCGTGAAGCCCGATTGCGAGCAGCTGCATGCGGGCGGGGCATGCACGAGAACAGGAGCGCGGTGCGTCAGGGAATCCCCGGGAAAGACAGCCTCCGAAGTGGGCGTGGCAGGGGGGATTCCTGACAATACCTCACCTTTATTGTTTACATATGCATCTAGCAGTATATTTACACATAACACTAGGGGTAGTGTTACATAAACCAAATTAGAAAGTAAAAAAAAAATAGTGGCGAGAATTATTAGAACATGCAAAGCAAATGTAGTAGCAATAAATTAGTTTCTGTCTTTTTACCATGTGCTTAAATGGCGATGTGGCATTATTTCAGTGCAGTAAATGCAATTTCGTATTCCTCTTATTTCTTTCCTTTTTTTTTTCTCCATTTTTCCGAAAATGTTCACCTCTCTTTCCCAGAATTCATCACCACTTCTCATTTTCTTTATAATTTTTTCAAGATGAGTCATATAAGTGCTTATTATACTAGTTCTGGTTTAGATCAAGTTATGTTTGGCTGTCATCCCAACCTCAGCACTACCTGACATATTTACCGGCTCACCCAGTCAGTTAGCTCCTCTGTGAGTGCTTGTAAGCCCCCCAACAGCCCTAAGAAGAATTATTGAGCAGTGTGTATGTGTGTTTTTAATAAGTATAGAGGAGGAATAAGTGGTGTGTGATATGATGACACCAGTGAACAGTGGAGCTGCCAGTTTAATAGACTTTGTGTGTCTGTGTGTAATGTGTGTGTATGTGTGTATATGTGTGTATGTGTGTGTGTGTGTGTGTGTGGGGGGGGGGGGGTCGGGTGGGGGGGGGGGGGGGGGGTTGTGGGGGGTGGATAGGAGATGATGAAATCCTGTCAGTCGAGTGTGGTGGATGTTGTGTGTGTGTGAGTATAGACTTGTGTCTATGAGAAACATGAGATGAGGATTGTGAGAAGTCACAGTGTGTGTTAGACAGTGTGGGAGTGGGTGTCTGTTTGTGTGCAGGAGTGAAACTAGCCAAGCTTTAAAACTAAATGATAAAAAGTGTGTGTATGTGCATGCGTGTGTGTATGTGCGTGCGTGCGTGTGTGTGTGTGTGTGTGTGTGTGTGTGTGTGTGTGTGTGTGTGTGTGTGTGTGTGTGTTTAATAGGGAACAGAGAGGGGCTATTAGCTGTGTGTGATAGACAGAGTGGGTGGTGTCAGGGCCTTCATTGCACACTTCAGTATATCACTCTAATGATCCTGCACTGTGACAGTGAGGAGAAAGTCTATTGCACTCGTCCTGTCTCCACTTTAAAGTTCATTCACAAAGCCTTGCCTGCAGCACAACTGAGTTTCAAAAGGCATATACAGATTCATTAAGTAAGGAATGGCTAAGAACAGTGATTATACGATGCTTTTATGTGTTACAGTGGGGGTTTTGTTTCCCTCTCTGATTACTACTGTGTCCAGAAAGTGAGATAGGATCAAAATACATGATTTGATTGGAGGGTTTGTTGGCAGGTGAAGAGAGGATACCCCTTCACACAGAGCATAACCCCATGATTTTACACCTGTCAGGCAGATACTTTTGATCCTCTTTTATAAAGTGAACACAGACATGCGTGTCTGCTCGCAGCGCTACACATTTCAGACATCTGAAAATTCCTTAAACCTGTTTTTGAGGCTTCTGTTACAGTTAAGAGACAAATTTACAGCCAAGGTTCTGGAAATGTTTTTTTTTTTTTTTTTTTTATTAAACTTTACCTAGTTTGTAAGTTAATGTATGTATATGAGAGACATCTATACCCTTATTTACATTTGAGGTATAGGATAAAATCTAACTATGCAGGTAACAGTTTAGGGTTAAGGGCTTTGCTCAGTGATTCAGAAACTCTCTGGAATTTGAACCCATATCCTACCTGGCTTTTAATGCTAATGCTAATGCTAATAAATCCTTATAGTTTTATTTAGTCATTTGACAGAGTAACTTTTGTGAGGTGGTATTAAATGTGCCAGAGTGGCCATTATTATATGGGTATAAACAATGTATGATAATGTAGGGCTTGGCAAGATATTGCCTGAAGATGGAAAGGTCTTTAGCCATTTTCCGCAGGTATGGAGATGCTGGACTATAATAACTAGACAACTGTGTTAGATATTAAAGAAGGACATGCCAGTTGCAGCCAGGATAATGTAGAGCCCTGAAATACAAGAGCAAAAATGTTTATTTTATAGTGCAATAGGGAAACAGTCGGGTGGAATTACTAGAGATGTCGAACAAGAGAACTTATAAATCAGCAAGCAGCAGGGTATATAACATTTTATGAATCGTCTATTAGCTGTATTAATTGTATGAATCAGCAAGCAGCAGGTTGAATAGCAGACACTTGGCACATTATATAGCAGCACCGTTCAGGCTAAAACAAAAAAAGCTTCCTATAATTGTAAACAAAATCTGTAAGAAAACTGCAGAAAGCGTACAGCAGTTATGGATATTATTACTTGACAAAAATAAAACTCAAATCCAAGCATGCTAATTATAGCCTAATACACTAATTATACCAATGTAGTTTACTGTACTAGTATTTTTAACACTGTACTGAAACATCAATCCTAATAAACAAACATTCCAAGTACTTTAAAACACTATATTTATTTCTTCTTCTTAAAAGATTTCTTTGATAAATCTTTCAGGCCTACAATGTCAGGCAAGAGTGGAGATAGCTGTGCAGTTTAAAATGTATTCACCTTGTTCATATGACCATTTGTTCAACACATGGAAGTATGTGCCAACACACCTTTCTCCTAAATCCTACTCCATTTCTAGAACATTGTAACTCTTAGATGGCTATCGTCACCTCAGTAGCGGTGGCCTCAGCATTAAATGTAAGGATTTATGCCCTCTGCTGAAGAGTTTAGCTGTATGTTTCCCCTGAACATAGCATGCAGAGCTGTGGTTAAGGTGCTGGCCCCTCTTGAGTAATGTCTGATAACTGGAGATAGGTGAAAGTGCAAGCGTTAATGGTTTCACAGTCCATCTAAACATCCCTTAGGAATCGTAACTGAGAATGAATGTGTTAGTATTAATTTATTGAGTTTTTAGAATGTGCATATATGTGTGTGTTTCGTTTTTGTGCTTTTACTAACACTTTTGTCATAGTGGAGTGATGCGCCGGCTACAGTGCTGTTAGACTCCCTTGTAATGAATCAGCGTACTGCAAAAACCCACAATGTCTCAGACTAAACTGTGTTCTACACAAACACACACGCACCCTTCCATTACCTACCCCACATCACAGTCTTGTCTAGACACCCCACATGTGTTCCTGGGGCTGGGGTGGAGTTGCTGGAACACGTGAGATAGTCTGTGATTGTTAAATGAACAGAACAGCAATAGTGGCAGTGTGCAGGTAAAAAAAATTGGAGCTTTTTGGTATTTTTGGAGATTGGAGTGCGATGTGTTAAAAATGCTTTCTTGATTCTGCCCTTAAGATTGTCTGCTGTTACCGTATTTGGATGCTCTGTTGACACAAAGGGCAGACATGTAGTTCTTAGCCTTGCTGTGTCAGTGTGTTGGATAACATAAGATCTACACTCCACACACTTTTCTTTGATGGCTGACTTTGCAGTGAGTCAGAGGTGAATCAGCTGTGTTCAGACACTGCACTATCGTGTTCCATTCACAAAAAAAAACGTTTGCTGTTCTGACCCAGATCTTGGTGGGGATGTTTTATTTTTGCGTTGGTGTATATTTCTGGGCACTGTTTGGTACCAGATGGCTTTTTTGGCACTGCTGGAGATCATACCAACTCTCTCACGGACATTTAGTCTAAGAAATTTGAACAGTAACAGAACAGGGTCACAGTGTTTAAATAGCAGAAACCATCTGCACTCTGGTTAAGAAAACAGTACCGAAGGATACCAAAGAAGACCTTAAAACATTACTGTCCACTCATGGCTTATACGTTTGCTAAATGAAATAGGCCTAGCCACGAGCCAGTGCTATTGTTTTAGTTTTGGCAATATCAGATTCAGCAATATTTTAGGATTAGGTTTGCTTGTAAAGTGGCATTATTGTAGCTGTTTTTTCCATCCTTGGTAACTGCTTTCTTATGCAAGTTAAAATTGTTATAGTGTGATTTTGGTCTTTCTCTCAGTAATTGTGACTTTCCAGTGATTTTATGAATTTTAAGTCTCATTGGAAATGTCATTCTTATTTAAATCATTTAAGGAAATCTGTTTACTACAGACCAGGTTTTTCAAAAACACAAGCCTAGAGAGCTGCTGTACCCTTTTTTTTTTTGCATATACACATAATCTGTTTAAAGAATACAAATCAATTGACCATCTAGCTGAACACCATTTTGAAGACAGTAACTGTTCTTCCTCTTTCTTATTCTTCTGTGTTATGATAACTGCAGCTCTATTTAAAGTGCCAAATATAACTGCAAATGTAATGTTTATTGACTAGGCTTGACCTGAACGCTTCCTTCATCTAAAACTAATTAGCTTATAGTGGTCTACAATCAGAGTCTGAAAGAAATCTTAATGGCAACTTGACCCACACACATTGAATTTGACTTGGTACGTGAAGCTTCCAGTACATCCACAGACTTGAAGACATGGTACAGATGCTATGCAAAAAAAAAGTAAAGGAAATACAACATTCTATGCATATTGCTAATAATTTAACTTAGCATACTTGACCATGATTTAGTCTAACCATGTAACATTTATCAAAAACTTTGAAATCAACCAGCAAGTATTACCTTCTGAGAATAGGGTTAAGTTGACGGAAATTCTTCAAAGCATTTTAGCTATTTCTGAATGAGGTTTCAACATATACCTAGTGTACATATATCATCACTATAATAAAACAATGAAGAACCTGTCATTAAATAAAAGGCTCAGTGCTCGTCGGTATAAACACAGTGTTGAAATAGCAATAGTATGTTATCATGTATTGCTTTGGCGTTTGGCTTTGTGTTTTTAACTTTCCATAACACTTTAGACAAAACAAGGACAAAGACATTTATGTCCATAGGTCTTGCTGATGTTTCTTTGTCATACATGTGTAATAAAAGTGGCCAATTAATGTATTTTTAATATTGAATATTTAATAATAATATTAAATTGAAAATATAAATTTATTACAAGTGTTTTTCTTGTTGGCTCTGCAACCCTCACCAAGATAAAGCAGTTACGTACGGTGTGAATGAATGGTTAAATGTTCCAACCATTTGCAGTTCAATTTGAAGTTGTGGAACATCTGCACATCTGTAAAACAAACTAGTTATCACTTGAATTATAACAGCTATTATACTTGCATTGTAACATTCCCACACCCACTTCTTTGTTTCATATTTTGTAAAAGGATAAAAAATGTTGTCATATCCAAGGCAAACTGCAAAGCACAAAGTCTTCTGTCTTTTTTTTTTTTTTTTACCTGTGCTGATCCTGGAGACTTCTTTTATAAAGTTGAATAAAAATTCTTCCTGACTTTCAGAGTACTCATAATCTGTTTATTCCTCATAAAATATTTGTTATAATTTTGCCAGATGTTCAGTTATCAGCCGTCTTTTTTTTTTTTTTTACTCCTTGCTATTGGCTCTAGTTTTATTAATTTGTATTGATAATCTGGATTGACAAATGCACTTGTTTTTAATAATGTTTAAAGTAGGGTTTTTTGTGTGTCTTTTTCATAGCTAAACTATTTCCTTCTTAATGAAAGACCAAAACCAGTAACTACATCAGAGTTGGACAAAAAAAATAAAATAAAATAAATAAATAAACAGAAAGCTGAAGAAAATAATGACTGACAACGTGGGACAAAAACTAACACAGCGGCCAAGGAAACGCGACTGGAAAAAGGTGTTTAGAGACCCTGCTCTGAGTTAGGATGGCTTGAAAAGCCCAAAGCAGTACGGAACGCATTAGAAGTCTCCTGGAAATAATTCACTGTTCTTTTGTAACAATAAGTAGAAATCTTTAGTCTCAGGCATTTACTGGCCCTAAGACTTTGAAAGTGGTGCTGCTTTGTATGGAGTGAATAAAGCAAAGTTCAAATGCAAGATGGAACAATAAGGGCTATGGAAGCGTCAGCCATGTGATTTCATACCATGCTCAAGCTTTCTTTAAAGGGAATTTTCCAAACTCACACACACACACACACAGAGTCCCATGAATTAATGTGTGGGTCGTTTCCTAGCTAGGTTTAGCATCATGTTGTTACTTGTAGCTGACTAGGAGGTTCAGTTTGTTCTAATGATCAAATACAGTGCTGTCCATCAAGGAATTCCCTCTAGCATTCCCTTTTGGATGGATACACTTCTATATGACATGCCTTCTCATTTAATTTTCTTTTTTTCTACAAAATAGATGTTTTTTCCCCATCTTTTATAATTATTGTGTTCTTGGCTCCACAAAACTCTGGCATTTAGTCCGCACAGCATTGTCTTTTATTTAAGCTTTTTATTTCCAGACAAATGTTTATTGACCCTTGATTCCAATGTTCCTGAGTGCCTGCTGAGACCCTATTGATGAGCCTACCAGCCTTGTTGGTTTTGGGGTATTTTTTCTTAGTCTCTGTTTCCTGGACGAAATGGTTTCCGTTCCCACTCCTTTATTTAGCGTCATTGACTCATGGATAATCAAATGCTACGCAGTCGTAATTGTGGAAATCTTTAGAAACACATGTCGGGACCCCAAAGTGTGCCGTTTTCTCAGACAATGATTCATCTTGTGTGAGAGAATGCCTAAATATCCCAATAAACACTTGCAGTGAGTCAGCAGGTCTGGGATGGGGAATATTCCTCATGATGTGGTGCATCCCCCATGGTGTTGTACTGATCTAGTGTAAGCCACGGTGTCCTAAAGCCAGATGATCATAAAAGGGTGATGTGCTATGAAGTAACTTAGGGAAATAACTATCAATGTAATTATCCAGGTGAAAGTCTCTTGAGATGATGAGCACATGCTCTGGATTGTTTTTACAAGGCCAAGGTGTAGGGTGAGACTAAGACTTCTGGGGAGGTTGAGGGTGAGTGAGGATTAGGGACAGAGAGAGAGCAGCCATGTAAGTGTTTGTTTTTAGGGCCCTTGATTAAATGTTACAGGTTGTATCCTTTTTGTTTATTTTTCTTTTCAGCTCTTTCTCTCTTTCATTAGGTCAGCCATTCCCAATAAGCTTTTGTTTGGCATGTATTATCCAGTTACTTCACGATGCTTGAATGAATTGAGACTACATCATGTGATCGCTGTTAAAGGCAGAGATTTGTCAAAAATACAAACTTTACTTCTTTTCTTTCTTTTTTTTTTTACATTTTTCTCCATACAACAAAACCACAT
Source organism: Silurus aristotelis (assembly GCF_946808225.1). Taxonomy (NCBI): domain Eukaryota; kingdom Metazoa; phylum Chordata; class Actinopteri; order Siluriformes; family Siluridae; genus Silurus; species Silurus aristotelis. The sequence goes on from NC_139580.1 coordinate 14,902,134, forward strand.
GTGCTGTTAATTTATTTAAAGGTCAGGGTTTGAATTAGCTCTGTGGATATTTGAGGATAGCAGTGGCACAGAGCTAACATGCTGTCTGTTTTTACACTGGAACATATAATCTCAAATTTTAGAAAAATAAATATAGCCTTTGAATTGGTCAGTTTTTGTTTGACCTCAAAATTAGTACAAAAAGCAAAACAGCATAGAAATACAGGCTAAAACCATGGAAAAAAGAACAGATACAATAACAAGAAGATGGATGTTAAAGAACCTGAGGACGTCTGTGTCCTTGTGACAGATGGCTACAGGGACCTGCTGACTTGCTCCCAGTGAGAGCCAGAGTAAGCTGTTTAGCTTTAGCCTGGCATTGTTTGGCCTTCATCACACAGCTGTTTTACAGCATGGGACTCTCTTTGCACTGCAACAGCCAGGCTTTTGTTTACTCTCAAACACTTCACTTCACAGCCTTTCTGGTCATGGGGTGAATTTAAGGGCAAGGGTCTGATGCAGGAGTTTAAGCACACATGTCCGAACAGATTAATGGCAATAATGCCCAGAACTGCTGCTTCTTTAAGTAGTTTAGTTGATAATGCCAAGTTGTAAAGTACTTGGTGTGTGTGTGTGTGTGTGTGTGTGTGTGTGTGTGTGTGTGTGTGTGTGTGTGTGTGTGTGTGTGAGTGCGTGTGAACGGAAATAAGTGGATTTCTTTTTCCTTTTCACAGTGAGTGTTATTGCTTATATAGATAAATATGTTAAAACCAAGAAAGTAGCATAGCAAGTAATTGTGCACTATGTAACTAAACAAATAAAATATTACTGCAGTCACACTGTTCATAGCTCTGCCCGATCATTGACCGCAGTTTTGTAATCTGTATTTATGGTAATGTGAAGAACTAATCCTGGATTGAGTAATCAGTAAATCACTATGGTGAAGAGAAGATTCCTAACAGCTGCTTCTGAAACAGCAGAATCTTCTTCTACTCCTTGCAGAGAAGTCACAAACGATTCTACATCATGTTCACAACTCTCCCAGATTTGAGTTGCTTTCTAAAGTCTGATTTAGAATGTTGGATAACAATAATGCAATTTAGATTCTCTCACTATAGTCCTACAGTGCATTTTCCCCCTTTAGGGAGTTTAGTGTTTCAGGGTTATTCGAGTATTCTCATTGACGTGGTCCGGTTATGAGTCCCAGGCACAGAACCGATCCAGCCACTGGGGGGTTGCACAAGCCAGTGCACTCTCTGTGCCAGTCCCAAGCCCAGATAAAAATGGGAGGGTTGCATCAGGAAGGTTATGCAGCATAAAATGTATGCCAAATCAGATGCAGGCCAATGATCTGCTCAAGGGAGCAGCCAAAAGAACACAACAACAACAACTGTTTTATCTTTTATTTATCACCAATTTTAACACCACAACCAAAAACATATTATTTCAGGCTGTGTGATTATCAATGAGACCATAATTGTGACAACAACAAAAAATAAAGCTTTTGTAAATGCACTATTTACTGATTAAAGATTGTAAACTTAAACTCCAGTCTGACATTACTTCCTTCTTAATTCTTTTTGTAACATTTCCTATATTACAGGTAGTTGTCGACTTACAACCTATGCAACTTCAACTTTACAACCACAATCGTAAGCCGCGGCGTACGTTATTTTTTTACCAGCTTCCGACATAATTTCACAGTACTGTACATCTAGCCTACTCTACTTACGACCAAATTTGTTACGAGTGTCATTCGCCGGGGCTACGCCGCTAGCCGCAGCGTACAACAGTGCGTACCAGCTTCCGGCATCATTTCACAGTACTGTACATCTAGCCTACTCTACTTACGACCAAATTGTGTTACGACCGATTTGTCGGTCCAATTGTGGTCGTAAGTCGACGACTGCCTGTATATATATATATATATATATATATATATATATATATATATATATATATATACACTGTAGTTTTTAGCGGAATCTGTAGTAAAAGGCATTAGTAAAGCTCAGTTGCTTGGTGAAATGCAAAATTAACTCTATATTTGACATAGGAATTCAACATTAGAAAACTTTCACATCAGCTGCCTGTTGTTAAAATAAACTTGTTTCTCATAATTTATGGTGTTAATATTCTATTGTCATGTACCCCAGCTCAAATCAGTATTAGTTCAATCCTCTATACCTATTACTCGACGGTTTTTCTCTTGAATCAATGGTAATGACGCATGAGCTCACATACTAAACACATGGAAGCCATCATCCCTGTCAACTGTAGCACTAAAAGGTTTGCTTCAAAAATGCAGCCAAAACACTAAAGTAGTTTGTGAACATTTCACCACTAAATTCAAAAAGTCAAATCTCCAGAACCCAAGAGGATGCCAGTGTTGCTTATACTATTGTTTTAAAACCATTTTTGGAAGAAAAAAAAGGAGTTGAATTGAATTATGGATTTTAAATGCACTTTCCACATGTCCAAAACAAAGTCTTGGTCCAAATTCAAATTTACCATTATTCTTTGTTTGCAGTGCTTGAATGTCACAGCATCTAGCCATGTCTGACATCCACTAGCCAAAAGAAATTACATTTACCAGTAAATGGTGACTATATGTCCAAACAGTGAACTTAAATATGGGAGCAAGGGAGCAAAAAACACCAGAAATGGCTTGGGATTAAGAGGGTTAACCAACTAGTATATAACCACCACTTTAAACCATGAAAAGCCACAATTATATTACAGCGACTAAGATTACTATTGTTTATATGAAAGCAGCGTTTCATTTCACTAGTTGCTTAATAGTTTTTGTGCTTAGGGCCAATATGGTAACCACAGTAATTATCAGAACTATGCCTTCCATGTGTCACACATAGATTAGCTAAATGAAGGTAAATGATTTGCTATGAGCAGTGCTGTCTGATTCTCTAACCCAGTCAGTATTTCTGTTCATACATCCTAGCTTGAAGTAAATATAATTTGTCTTATGTCCAACGCACATTTGGTAAATAGTTTTAGCAATAAATCCACCATGGGCTTTTCTTGTTTATTTGAATGAATTTGGCTCAGGGAGTGGAAACTCTTTGTAGCTTTACTCACCACACTGTAAAGAACAGTGTCTGTGACTGTTAAGCTCAAATTGAGCATCCAGGTAGTTTCATCCCTACTGACTATAACCCAGTGATTGATGTTTGTGTTTTGTATTTTATTTTTGTCCATACAGGGCAACTCTTCAGATCAGGATTTGATATGGGGCCTGTGAATTATATCCCCGATGTCCAAAACAGACATTTAATGGGCTGCTGAAACGAAGAAACGCATGTGAGTGCAAACCCATGATTGTGTCCCCCCGCATGAGCAAATGGAAAGACAGTCGGTTTGCTCTGGTCATCACTGAATCCATGTTAAACTATCTGTCTGTCTTTTACCCCCTGCTTGTAATAATGTAATAATTAAGCAGGAATCTGGGGCACAGATGTAAATTCCCACTTTTCTTTTCACATGCCTGAGCTTGTATATGTTTAATAGCTGTCTGGTGAATTAATGCAGTGTGTGCAGGATGCTGACTTCAGTGTATAAAGTGCACGATTAGATATATAGTCATAAACACAGCACACTGGTTATTATAGTAAAGCAATGCAGTTTGCTTGCCAGATATTTTGAGCAAATTTACAAACTAAATGGCAGTTTCACAACCACAAGTTCGGCCTAGCTTTAGACTAAACACTTTTCTGTGTTTGTGTTTGATATGAGCCTTTATTAAGCTTAATCTGGCATGTGATTTGTTGAAGGTGACTCATTTATTGTGGGCTGTTGAAGCTGTTTTTTCGGAGAACTCTGTGATTGTATAGAGCGTGGATGAGTCAGAAACTATGGCCCCAGTGAGTTTGGTCTTCCTAGCAAGCAGTGACCTTTCCCAGGGTCTGCTGAGGAGCTGGCCTCGCTCTGTCTGTCTGGACAGAGCATCTTCATTCATCAGAATGCTGGATTCCTATAAAGAGTGAGCTCATTGCGTCTGCAGCTGTTTACCACATCATAGATTTATGCTCGTTTTTCACCATGATTTAACGTTTGATGACTTGACATAGGAAACGTTTCACTAGTTCTCTGCTTATTATAAATAGTTAGCAACCCATACTTGAAAAGCACTTTGATGTTCATAGCACAATAACAACGATCACAAGCGTTTAATATAACAGGCATCAGCAAGGTATAAATAGGATTTATTAAGATTCTAAATAATGTGCATTTACTCAGTAAATCATTTTGCATTCATATGTGTATTGCAGGGGATTTACAAAGAATACTCAGTGGAGTAGGGATATAAAACAACATGCAAATGTGATTTTTAAGGTTCACATGCCAAAGTGAGTGTTCGGAACAAGAGCAAATAAAGTGTATATTTATAAAGAATATTTTTCCAAGCTCAGATTTTCCAATTTTAAATGTGGTTGGAGTCAAATGCTGAATGTCTACTGTGAAACTAAGTTCACAACAGTAAATGTCATTATTAATGAAATGTGTTGATCATGTTCATTATAATGAGGAGAAAAAGAACCTTTTCATTTATAAAACAGACAACACATTTTAATTCGTTCATTTGAAAAATGCAGTCCTTGGTAGAGCCAGTTGTATGTGTTTCTACTCATAAACTTTCATTGAATTAAGGCTTCGGAGTTCAATTGCATGTGGTCAAGTTTCAAAAAAATCTGCCATTTAGTGATAAATTATTGATTGATTGATTGATTGATTGGTTGATTAATTGGTTGATTGGTTTATTGATTGGTTTATTAATTGGTTTACTGATTGATTGGGTTGGTTGATTTTGATTAGCACATGAACATCAGATAAGCAGTAAGTTGATTGTCCTTTGCTGTTCTTTTTGATTGTTGATTGTTTTAAATACCCAATAGTTATCTTCTGTTCATCTATTTCAATCTTTAATTATTTTTCTTTTTTAGAGGAAAAATAAATGAAAAGAACAGATCTGTTTGTCTCTCTTTCTGTAACTCTTTTTGACTCTCTCTCTCTCTCTGTCTCCCTCTTTATCACAGTGAATCATAGGGCATATGTGAAGTATGCATCATGGAGCATATGTTGTGTTTGTGCAGGTTGGCAACACATGTGTAGTGCAGCTTTGAACCTTAGCAGGATTAAGTGTGTCTGTCTGCATTCTGCATAGATTACTCCATGGCGAAACAGCAGTCTCTGATCTTTTTTTCTGACTTTCCAACGCACTTTCTTACTAGCATTTTAGATTAGAAGTTTTTTTTTGTAATGTCTAATCCTTTTCCATTTTGGATTGCTAGGTTGTGTATAATTAGTCTCCTAAGGTGATTGTCTCCCATCCAAGCTTTTTTGGTGAAATGATACAGCATTGCATCAAGGTTGGTCTAATAAATTCCTTGTGGAAGGCATTAGTAAGCATGAACACATCACATGCCTAGGTGAAAAGACTAGTAAACATCATAAAAATATTATAAGCCTGTAAAAAAAACATTCTCCCCATGACTGTGTGGGATCGCTCCAGGTACTCTAAAGGTTCACTCCCTAAAACATGCCTGTAGGTGGTTGACTGCTGTAAATTGCTCCTCATTCCAGTTCCGATTACATGCCTTTGACTCTGGCTAGGATTCGGTTGCATACCGAAGCACAGAGAGAAATAAAGGGTGTGTAATGTATCATATGCTTTATTGCACACAGTTTGTTGACCTCTGGTAGTCTTAAAGAATCATACAGCAGTCCGTGTTATACTGCAACCTACTGTATTCTGTGGTCTTACTGCACAGAATACAGTAGGTTGCAGTATAACACGGACTGCTGTATGATTCTTTAAGACTACCAGAGGTCAACAAACTATAGATATATATAGATATAAGTTTGATTTCTTGTGTTGTGCTCAAGCTTCACTATTATTTCATCTCCTTTTTTCCTTGTTTCCCTTTTAGTGTCTCACACAATACACTGTACAGTGTAGAATAAGCACAGTAAGCAGAATAAACACACTGTTTGAGACCTGGACAGGCCAGTAGTTGGACTGGCTTCTCACGGGCTGCCTGACCCATAGTGTGATAATTTTAGACTCTAATGTCTCACATGGTCTGGAGCAAGGATGGCATTTGGAAATAAACTTGGAATTTAGCTTAATTGCAGTTTACAGATTTAGGAGGGGCCGACTTTTCGGCTTTATTTTCTTGCATAAATAGAGTGTGAGTGCAGGCCAGAGACATGAGGTTTCAAAGCCACAAAAAAGTTTCAAAAACGTCAGAGGCTGAGAGGACACTCTGAGCTGCACAGTTTTTTTCCCCCCTCAGCTGACTGCCGTCTTTGTCTTGTTTTGATACACTTCAAACTCTATCACATTAGTTGGTTAATTGATGATAGCAGAAAAGGATATAGAAAGCTTCAAACCACAAGTGCATTCTTTTTTGACTTAAAAAAAAATACTAAACAGATTGCATCGTGTTTTTTTTAAAATAAAAATTCTATTAAAAAATTCTTTAGACATATGTACAGTATATTGCAGAAGGTCATGATTTGTAGTCTTTTATGAATACCTCAGCGAATGCTGAGCTTATTAGTAGTGTGCTTATTATTATTATAGCTCTCATCCATATTCCCGTACGTCTTGATAGTGAAATCTCAGGCAGTATTTGTAATAAAACGTGAATTTGTAATGAGCCTATTGTATAATATGATCCCAAAGGCTTAGAAATACTAAATATTATGAGAGATTTTTAATCTAGGACAATTCAAGGGTCGACATGACCATGTTGAATGACCAGTCAGCCTTATTTATAATGAAGAATCTGACATTTCAGTTTTTGAGTCCTTGCAACTGTGCATTAATAAGCCACACCCTGTTGGGGACCTTGTTTCTTCAGTAATATATCAAACCCAGTTAGACAGTTAGATTTGGTCACAGTCTTTCCACTGAAAAACACACATCAAAGCAATACTCTAACTTCAAACCTAAGAAAACATGCTTTCTACTGGGCACTTCTTTTGCCGAACAGGATGAGACGCATGGGAGTTGGGAAGTCTGAGGACAGGGAGTGATTAGTGACTATTTAGACTGCAATCATTGTTATATTATGCTAAGAATTTGAAGTACAGAGCCTTAAAGATTTAAGCATAGGCTTGATCAGTATATAGCTGCAGTGACCTTGTGGTCTTGAATCTTGTGTCTGTTTCAGTGGGATATGATCTGTTCTGTCTGTGGTATCAACAAATGCTTTTGAATGCAACTGTGCTTGCAGTCTTCTGCAAAATCCATCAATGTCAGCAAGATTTTGTATGATTTCATTTCCAGCTATTATTGTGCTTTCACCTTGGTGTATGCCTACAGGGGCAACAAAAGGACACACATTTAGATCAAATGACACATTTAACCTTCCTGTAACCCAAGTCTTCTCTATCATTATATAAACTTGTCTTTAGGGCTTTTTCCACCACTAAAGCTTTTGGCAAAAAAAAATAAATAAATAAAAAAAAACAACAACTGGAACTGTGCTTTTTCCATTGACTACTGTTACTGTATTAAAGGTTTAGTTATATGGTTTTGGATATCTGGTCTAGAACAGCATTATTATTGCTGATTGGATAGGATGACCAAATTTTTCTTTATTAAAATATATTTCAGAGGACTGTATATACTCTATATATGGGTGTTATTATGAGGTTATAACAAGTTGTAAGAAATACAAGAACAATAAGTACATTTCTATACATATTTATTTATTTTAAGTTTAAATGTTTCTTATTTTTTGACAAATGATTTGCCTTCTTGTTAGAGATTGTAATGAACAATAATACAGTTTATATAGAATAAGACAGATAAAATAAGATAATGAATGAATAATATTTCAGACAATTTCAAGCACTGTTGTAATTCAAAAACAGCATTAAAAACAAAATGTTGAAAATATATTTATCGCTTAGTCATATTTTTGCTGTGTTTGAAATGAAAGTTGTAAAACAAAAAGATGTAGGCATGATTTTAATATCAGCCATTAAAGTTGGTTTCAAACCAGAGAACAAAGTTGATCCAATATTTTTTTTAGATATTGAAACATTACGTAAGTCTACTGTGTTATCGGATGAAATCATTACATGCCAGATTGATGGTGTGACGGACTACTGACAACCACCCCTGTCCTTAAACACAAAGTTGGCTGCTTTCCAGTGCCTCCTCTCTCTCTCTCTCTCTCTCTCTCTCTCTCTCTTTCTCTCTCTCTCTCCCTCTCTCTCTCTCTCTCTCTCTCTCTCTCTCTTTCTCTCTCTCACACACACACACACACACACACACACACACACACACACACACACACACACACACACACAAACACACACACACACACTCATGCAGGTCTCTGTGAGAGTTAAAGAGAGAGCTTTTTTAATGAACAGCTTGTTAATATAATTCCAGTAATAAGTTGCAGGTGTTCCACAATAAATTACTAGAACTTCCGTTTGCAGACTAGCGCTGAACCACGCCCCCACCTGCCTCATATCATACCATTGCATTGCATTGTTTGTTGTTTTTATGTTGTTAGTAACTGTCTACCAAATTAGAGCGAACTCAAACAAGTCATCAGTCACATTAGTGGACACTTCTTGTGGCTTACAAGTGGGTAACAACTCGGTTCTGCAGGGTTTGATCCTTCTTTCTGACCTGTTATGACAGGTGTACATAGGTCAAGGTGTTTGAGTAGGATTGGGGTCCTGTTAGTTAGATGTGTAAGGAATCATAATTGACACTTCAGAATGAAATTGTATCAGGGTGAGATATTTGTGTTTCACCTTTAACAATTGCTCGGTCCTCTCTCTTGCTTTGCTTCTCCAGATGACTGACAGGTATGAGTGCCTTCGGGGGGCAGTGGGTAGGACATGACCAAGGTGGAGCCACAGTTTTGTGTGAGAGCTTGTTTTTATTTCCTTCGCTGGCAGATAGATAATGTCATTACAGTGCTGTAAATCCACCCAAGCTATGCAGCTGCTTAAGAGAATGATGGTGTTAAAGGCAAGCCTTTGGTGCAATCTTTACCTGCAGTATTAATTTTCATAGAACACCATACCATGTTGAATATGTATACAGTTCCAAGTAGTAACCATTTAGAAAGCTACAAAAATATAATCTTTAAAGGAACACTTAAAGAATCTTTACTAGAAACATCTGTAACCAATCTGAGTTACAATGAGACCAGAATAATTTATCCTTCATGGGGATCAATAATCAAGATATGAAAGAATAGTACATGCTTGTTATTTTAACATCCAATATACAGGGACATTTCTTTATTTACAAGAACCCTGTCAGCCACAAAAAGCTCCAGAGCATTACTGTTTCACCTTGGTATTTCCCTGTGGGGTATCAGATGCTTGTCTATGGACGCATTTCCCTTCTGTCAACAAACATGATGATGTTGTGGGTTACATAAATGTTTGATTTTGGACTCATCTAACCATGAAACACAATGCAAATTGTAGCGCTAATGATGCTTGGTGAAGTTCAAATATTGCAGTTTATGTGAGATGCGTTTACAGTGCTTCAGCAGTGAATAGCTGTTTGTTATACATTTAACAGTCATTTATATTACACCTTCACTACAGTTTTAAACCTGTTTCTTTAAGGGGGCTGTCCACTCCTCCACAGCCTAAATAATTGATGCAAAGAAGCAGCATATTTGGTTCTATCAAGCAATGTGACGTGATATTTTTCATAAATTGAAAAAGTGATAAGTTTTTAAAATTCTTTAATTTCTTAATGTTTCTTGATGCATCTGTGTTAATCTAGCTAGTAAGCAATTATGATTCAAACATGCAAATGTATTAGTTTGTTTACTCAGACTGAACACTTCTTTTTTAATTAATATTGTTGTCAAGGGGATAAAATTATAACCTCGGAAAGTGAACAAAGTGAAAATATTTCAAAAGTAAAGCAAATTTATATTATGCAGTGTTATGGGCAAGATAGAATGTGAAAACATTTTTTTAATTCAAAGCTGTTAAGTTCATGTTTTCGAAATCCCAGAATAATATTTTTAATGAGGTCTTGTTCTGGTTTTTTTGTGAAAAATGACAAATACCCATAAGGTATGTCTTGCATTATTTAACATGTCAACGTTTCTAAACAACCCAAATTTTGGAGTTTAAACTCATAATGAAACATTGCAAGGAATGTCACACTGAAGCCTGTAGCTATCACCTTGTCATAATGTCAGGACATGTTGAAACAAACTGCAACCACAGTACAAAAAAAGTAGAAAGATGAAATGGACAGATTTTATATATATATATATATATATATATATATATATATATATATATGTGTGTGGATGAAAAGAAGAACGGATTGTTTTCCATTGTTGTTTTCGTATTGTTTTCCATTTTTTAATGGATTTTAAATCTGAGCAAATATTTTATTGTCATGATGCAAGCATGCACCGATTTCACTTTGCAAATCAAAATTGCTAATCTGAGTGGACATTCCTTTTCCTTTTTCGAAAACACAACTTCCATCTGCGCTTGTTTTGTAGTTTGTTTTGTCCCAAGTGTGCATCTCTCTTTGCTGAATTAGATTTGAATCAGATTTATATACAGCCACACTGAAACAATTTCCTATGATGCTACAAAAGTTTTGGTGTTGCTATTGTTTGCAGTTCAAATTCATGAAGTCATGTGTAAGTCTTTTGGTTTATGGAGGCATGAACTTGCTCCTGAAGGCAGTGCAGCCTAGTTTGTGTGGTTCTAACTTTCCAGTCACTATGGGTTCTACCAGGTTTAACTTTTTTGTGTATTGACTGAGGTTTAAGCAGAGTTTTTTTTTCTTTTTTCTTTCTTTCAGAACTTCTGGGGTTAGTCTCTTTTCTTTCCAGTGGGATGACCATAAGATGCCAGTTCTTTATGCTCTGTTGAAGAAGAAACTCTCGCAGTTCATTTCTCAATATATTGTTGGATGGTGAATATAGCCACATGGTATTCACTCTAGAAATGTATTCCCTCTGATATGTGCCTTGGTTCACCCAACACATCATGTCTAAGTCAGATGGCAGGTTTCAGTTGCCCAATAGCATCCAGATCACTTTCAATTGTGTTTATATTTACTCAGAGCAAAAAGCAGCCAAAATAAGACCAAATTGCAGATCATGGTCTTCCAAAAGAAGCCAAGCTTCCTGTTTCCTTGCCTGTTTTTGCATTGGATATGATGGGTTATATGTGAGTGTGCTGATGTCCAGGTTGCAGGCAGATTGACCTTATTTGAAACATATGGGCTTGTGTAGAATCTGTAAAAAAAATTTAAAACCCCACCCTCCTTCACAAAGTGAAAACTTCTAAGAAACTATGGCAAGTAAAGATATTATTGTATATACTCCAAGGCTGATGAAATGCTCCTTAATTTTTCCTCTCTCTCTCTCTCTCTCTCTCTCTCTCTCTCTCTCTCTCTCTCTCTCTCTCTCTCTCTCTCTCTCTATTATATATATATATATATATATATATATATATATATATATATATATATATATATATATATATATATATATATATATATATATAGGATGATATAATATAAAGCATCGCATGGCTATGAGGTGAGAGACTCTTAGATACCCCTTTAGGGGTGTGTGAGGAATGCCTCTGTATGCCAGCACTGCACACATGCCTGCTGGCTCCCTACTGAGCACTTGAGCCCATGTTTAAAGGGCATATGCAGTGTGAAACTAGTTATAGCTTGTTTTAAAAACAGCAGAAAATGCATGTACATGACTGTTTGAATGTGCATGTGAATGTGTGTGTGTGAGTTTCATTATTGAATATCTGTTCCTGGTTAGTTTGATTGATTACATATAGAATTAGATTTGTGTATAATCATCTTAGTAACACTTTTCTGGTCTATTCCCTGTGTGTGTTTGGGTGAGTAGTGTATGTGACAAATGTGACACTTATGTAAGAAGATGAATTCTTAAACTGTAAGGTTTGACTGCATAATTATGCTTTTGCATATGTGTGCGTGTGTGTATGTGTGTAGTGTAGTGTTATTTTTCATCTTATTGGAAAGAGCTTCGTCTGGCTCGCTTGTTTGGGATAATTGTATGCTGCAATGGTCTGAGGTCCCTTCTCTGTCTCTCTGTGGCCAGTGGAACATGTTCCACATTTAGGACCAGTGTCCCAAATTATGGACTAGTGGACTGACTGGACCACCAGTTTTCAATAAATATTGCAGAACAGGTGACTATCAAGCAAATGAAATCATTCCTGCTTATTGTGTTTCCCATGGGACCACTTTAAATGTACACCAGACTCAGTGCCGATTTATTTAATAACTATGTTCCGATTATTTATTTATTATACACATTTAATGTGTAAAATAATATGGCGAGTAGTTATTGGAACCTTGGATAGTTTTATTAATTTCTTCATATTCGAAAAAAATAAATTAATTATAAGTGTACTTGTTTTTAAATTATAAAATTTGTGACAAGTCAAACAAGCTACTAAGAACTATATGATAAATATTATTGACAAGAAAAGAAATGCAGATCACCTGGTTATGCTTCTCCACTTTGAAAAAGAATTTCATAGGGTGTTTTGGTGCACTGTCATGAATCATTATCCAAACTATTACATTGTGTTATGAAACCCCATTTACACACAGGAGGTATGTTATGGGAAAAGCAACATGAGCAATCAGAGTATCTTCAGGCCTAGATTATACAAGTCTCTGGAAATGTAAGGGATCAATGGGCAACCGTTGTCAAGCAAATGTATGTATGTGATGAGAAAGACTGTATGTAGAACGACTTTAAGAGTCATCAGTGTAAAAGACATTATTATTATTATTATTATTATTATTAGAATAAGAAACAGACCTCATAAACAAATTGTAGTGGAATGTAACTGCTGACAGCAAATTTCAAAATGTATATTATATTGTCTGCAAATGACAACATATTACTGACTGCTGTGGTTTTGTTTCTGCAAGTGTTAATACACCAACCAAAAGTTGATAAAAGCATGCTTTTTTATGCTATGTCACCAATTATTTTCAGATTAAAAATCTGGCAGTCTGGCACATAGAGAGCCTGGTCTATCATATTGGTGATGTAAAAGTGCTATTGGATATTTAAATAATTTTATTTATGAAGATAATCACATCTTTCAGTGCAATACAAAATTCCTGAACAGCTGATAACTCTGCCAATTTCTTGTGGACCTTTTCACCTATTCGGTACTCAGTTCTAATTCTGAAACATCACTGTGTCTTGTTTGAGCCTTCCCAGGCCTGAAGCTTTTTGAATGTCGCTATGGATGGCAGTTTGTTTCCAATTAATGACTGAAAGAGAGAAGAGGACAACTCATATGGGACTGCTTTATCTTGTATCCAAATGTTTCTCTCTAAATGGAAGCAGATTGACCCTGTATCTTCAAATCATTATTCCTAATGCATGATTGATTCAAAAGCACATGGAGGCCTGCATGATGCTTGATTCTGCCCCACAAACCAGAGAAAGCAGTGAAACATAGAAACTTCTATATAAACTCTTGTCATGTGGATTCTTGGCCCCGAGTTCTTCTTCAGCAGTGTTTTAAAGTCAAGACTGCCAAATAGATTTCACCAATCTTTGATGATGATTGGTGGTTAAATAGTTAAGCATAGACACTCAATGTAAAATGTATAAATTTTTGCACTGTTGCCTTCTACTGGACAATACTTTTGGCATTTATTGAATACAGTGGTCCCCCTGAACTCGGGGGGCTACGTTCCTAAATTCCCCGAAGGTTGCGAAAATCCGCGAATTTCGGACGCACCCCCGCAGCACCTATGGTACCTTAGTGAATTCATTTGGACATTATAACACTTTAATACAATAATGTGTTTAGAATTTTTATGAAATCAGTTAGTGAAAACATAGTTTAAAATGTTATTCCTAACGTTTGTGAACATTCGGTCCCACTGTGGATTCCAGCGAATCTTAAAATAATCCGCAACTTGCTGTTAGTAAGGTTCCAAATGAGCAAATTTTATGAGCCGTGAGTTTCAAACCGCAAATTATCGGGTATATATATATATATATATATATATATATATATATATATATATATATATATAGATAGATAGATAGATAGATAGATAGATAGATAGATAGATAGATAGATAGATAGATAGATATAGATATATATAGATATATATAGATATACATTAAATCTAAAAAGGAGGAAAAAATACTAATAATTATATATATATGCATACATTTATATATAATTTTAAACTCACTGCATAAAAAAGTGTTAATATTTCCTACCAGCGTTTTTGAGTGCTTTTATTACCTGCATAACTTGGCTTATAATGTGGCAGCCATGTTTGACAAGCAATAACATTAAAAAGAAAAAATCTTGGGCGTGCATCCCATAGCAGACAGGTATCAATGCAGCACAGTGTTCTTTCATTGCTTGTCTGGACTGGCATGCTTCTTGCCAGGAGAAAAGAGAAAAGGAGCAGATGTGATTGGAAACAATGACCTATGGGGGAACTCTTTAGGGAGTTCATTTAAACCTATAACTGATCTTATCTTCTGCTGTCATTCAAACTTACTGCATATACAACTAAACAAAAGCTTTTTTGGTTGTCATATATGTCATTGCCTTGTTTTTATTTTGGATACTTTTTTTATGATGAATCTACCTTGATTTCATTACTGACTATAAAATGTGTGTGTGTGTGTGTGTGTGTGTGTGTGTGTGTGTGTGTGTGTGTGTGTGTGTGTGTGTGTGTGTGTGTGTGTGTGTGTGTGTGTGTGTGTGTGTGTGTTTGTGTGTGTGAGTGAGGGGGTGGTATTATTGGAAGACTATGGACGTAGTGTTTTCTAAATGATAGACTTGTAAGGATTTTGTTGCAGTCATGTAAAGATTATTGAAAATTTAAAGGTGTTCTCATGGAAAATGGTTTGGGGGCAGAACTAAGTACCTGGGAATATGTTCACCTGCAGAACAGCATTTGAAAAGTTCATACCCAAGGCTACATCGTATGACACACTGGCAGTTTTAAAGAAATACATTTTCTCTTTAGGCGCAAACTGCATTACGTGTATTGACTGACTCTCGATGCTGACAAAAGCCTCTTAATAAAGCTTGTTGAAATCTATTCAGATTTGGCTATATGACTATATATGACTTCAAAGACATGAGCTACATCGTTAAATTTTAATACTAAACACTGCCCTGAATTACTGTCATTTTTTTTCTGGGTAAAGATTAATAATTTTTATTCCAAAAAGATTTGCTGAATGTTTCTTTCAGAGCGAATATAACTACATAATGCATTTCAGTATTCAAAAATAATCACATGCTTATGTTACTCCATATTTACCGTGTTTTAGTTATTGCCAGTGATCATGAGCTGTTGCATGCTGTATACGGAAACTATCAAGAATTTATGGAGTAATGTAAGAATGTGACTATTTTGATTACTGAAATATGCTGTTTACAGTAAGACAAACTGTTCCAACAATAACTCTCAAAACAGTAATGAAAAACTGTTTTCAGCCAGCTAGTCACATTACCATAAAGATAATGAAGCATATGTGACTGTATTGATCTATGGGACTGTATGTGAGTGTGTGTGAGAGTGAAGGTAAGTTAGTTTTAATTACTCTTCAGATCTACAAATTCCCCCAAAAATCAAAGCACACTCACAGAATATCATTAGATTATTTGTATTTTTTTTTGCCATGTTTATGTCATAGTTTAGTATGTTTATTATACCCTTGCCTGTGTCATAATGTGAGTGCACAGAAGAGAAAGACACTACAAGCAGATATTTCCACTCTTGGAAATGGAGGATGATGTGCATTTGGACTGAGATTGTGTTAAAGGATCCCTTCCACAATTTTGCTCCTGATCAGTTTCGCGGTTTTGGCTATAGAGTGGCACCGCATCTGCTGGTTTGTTTATGACATCTAGGTCATGTTTGTTTTCCCTGAAACTGCTGCTTCATCCAAACACAGCTAGCTGTGGTTTTTACTACCATTGAGCTTCATGAAGAGTTTATATGGCAAGTAACTGCTTTGAAAATTGGTGGCCAAAAGGACATGAAGTATTTGTTTCATGGTGTTCTTTTATCTAACTGCAAGATGTACTTTTCAGCTTGTGGAGCTGACATTTCCAAAAGTAGGTGTTGCTGGAGGTTTGCCATTTTTGCTGGTCAGGTATTCATTTCTATTGGCAGTAGTTGGGGTTTAAAGTTCTTGATTCCAAGTCAACACAGCAGCACAGCCCATAGTACACTCCTAGTTCAATAATCTGGCTTTCTGTCAGTGTGGAGTCTCCTAAATATTTTCACTTAAGCCAAGGTAATGCCTTCAAGGAAAAACTCAGTGAGACTTTACTGGACACAAGTGGGAGCCAGGCATTTTGATGCATTCCTCACATTTTGGAAAGAACTGTCAACATCATAAACTTGTCCATGAGGAAAAGCCTGTCATATGCAATAATGAAGGCCAAAGCACTGGAAAAATCTTCTTCAGTAATCGTGTTATCTGTTTTGCTGTGTTTTTTAAATGTATACTTCTGAGGCATTTTCCATGAACACTTGTCATCCAGAATATAAAGGGATTTGAAATAGCTTAGCACAGAATTGTTATATGGTCAATAGCCATACAGAATAAACAGACGGCGAGAAGTTTGGGCAAGAAGTTTGCTCAGGGCCACAATTGGGGCTTTGCTGACTTTAATTTATACAGTATGTATTAAAATGGATGTTTATATGAAATTTAGGAATCAAAGAAACACTTAATGTTTACTGAGAACTATCATGAAATAAATTATTTGTGAAATAAACTATTTTTTGTAGCAATGTTACTCTAGGAAAACTTTGCCAGACAGCAAATAAAGCTTCTTTTCCTAGCAAGAAGCTATAATAAGCATTGAGGCAGGTATTTATATCATAAATGTAGGGAAAATACTTTTCCTGGCCACAGAGAGTGGAAATTATAAGCAAAAATATGGCACACCTGTCAGAGCAGTGGTGAGCAAGATACACCAGGTTTCTTGCATTATATACATGTATTAACTGTCTCTTTGGCCATGCATTTAGAAATTTACACAAAAAATAAGAAAAAGAAACAGCAGCTTGAGATGAATGTGGTAAGAGACACAGAGTGCAAAAATAGAAATAATGAAGCACACTTAACCTGCTGTCTCATTCAAGTCCTTAAGTATTGAAGCAATGTTTGTTGATGTTGGTGTTCTGGTTTATGTTGCGGTTTATAGCTTATTTGTGTGCATACTCACAGACACGCACACACAAGACCCCGTGAGACAAAACCATCTCATCACCACTTTACTTTAGCTTGTCATATTTTGAAGAGGCCACTAATCCAGCAGACTGGTTGTAAACCAAAAGACATAAGAGAAAGAGTTTGCTTGCTCTGGAACTTTCATTACTAAGCCCATTCTGCTAGCTTCAATTCCGAAATCCCTGGTATCACATGTAGACATCAGTGCATGTTGTTTTCCTTCTTTCATTCATTCATTCATTCATTCATTTTTTCCCGCTTATCCGTAATTCGGGTCGCGGGGGCAGCAGTCTAAGCAGGCCCCCGCCTTCGACTGCTGCCCAATCCTCACAGCACCGTCCCTTACGGTCCCTCCTGCAGGTGGTGAGCCCACGGGAAGGCGGCCCCACGTCACTCCGACATCACGGGCCTTGATATTTCCCTCCTTCTTTATTCCTATTATTCAAATATGATCATTGGTCCACAAATTTGTTTTGGCACAGCTTTTACACTGAGGTGCCCTCCTATTTATCTGGGTTTGGGACTTGCACTGAGAGACCACTGGCTCCTTCCTGGATTAAAAAAAAAAATGATGAACCTCTTCCTTTGCCTTTCTCTTTTCCTTATTCCTGGCGTCTCCATCCCAGCATTCTCCTACCGATATACCCCATGTCCCTTCTCTGCACATGTCCAAAGCATCTCAATTAGGCCTCTCTCACCTTGTGTCCAAAACGTCCTACATGCACATCCCTCTAATAAACTTGTTTCAACTTGTTTCTAATCCTGTCCATCCTCGTCACTCCCAATGAAAATCTCAACATCTTCAGCTCTGCTACCTCCAGCTCCACCTCCAGTC
This sequence comes from Silurus aristotelis, assembly GCF_946808225.1. NCBI lineage: Eukaryota > Metazoa > Chordata > Actinopteri > Siluriformes > Siluridae > Silurus > Silurus aristotelis. The sequence goes on from NC_139580.1 coordinate 14,920,239, forward strand.
TTTTAGTCTGTGCCACTGTCTCTAAACCATACAACATCACAGGTCTCACCACAGTCCTATAAACTTTTCCTTTCACTCTTGCAGATACTCTTCTATCACAAATCACTCCTGCTATCACTCTTCTCCACCCACTTCACCCTGTCTGCACTCTTTTCTTCACTTCTCTAACACACTCTCCATTACTTTGCACTGTTGACCCCAGGTACTTAAACTCATTCACCTTCACCACCTCTTCTTCCTGCAACTGCACCACTCCACTGCCCTCTCTCTCATTCACACACATGTACTCTTTCTTATTCCTACTGACTTTCATTCCCCTTTTCTCCAGCACGTACCTCCACCTCTCCAGGCTCTTTTCAACCTGCTCACTACTCTCACCACAAATCACAATATCAGCCACAAACAACATAGAACATCATAGAGACTCCTGTCTGACCTCGTCTGTCAACCTGTCCATTACCACTGCAAACAAGAAAGGGCTCAGGGCCGATGCTTGATGCAGGCCAACCTCCACCTTGAACCAGTCTGTCATTCCTATTGCACACTTCACTGCTGTCACACTGTCCTCATACATGTCCTGCACCACCCTCACATACTTCTGACACACCTGACTTCCTCATACAATACCACAACTCCTCTCTCGGCACCCTGTCGTACGCTTTCTCACAGATGGTCACCTCTTCTCTTAGCCTGGCTTCCACTACTCTTTCCCATAACTTCATGGTGTGATTATCAACTTAAATCTCCTGTAGTTACTGCAGGTCTACACATCTCACTAATTCTTAAAGATCAGTATCCATTCCTCAGGCATCCTCTCACCTTCCAAAATCTTGTTAAACAATCTTGTAAAAAACTCCACTGCCATCTCTCCTAAACATCTTCACGCTTCTACAGATATGTCATCTGGTCCCACCAACTTTCCACTTTTCATCCTTTTAATTGCTGCTTCAACATCTTCCTTACTAATCCTTTCCACTTCCTGCTTCACCATCTTCACACCATCAAACCTCGCTTTTTTATTTTCCTCATTCATCATTCATCATTTCCTCAACTTGTCAACAAATTAGTATTAATACATCTTTAGTTAATGTGATATATTTTTTAGATTTGACATTAACTCTTTGAAGCAGTACTAATCATGAAGCACAAGTGAAAAGAAAAGACAGAGTGAGTTAGTTTGTAAAGGTGACGGGTTGGTCATTGTTATGCTTATGAGAGGCTGACATCATACATAGAGCAGGAAAGAGGAAAAGAATTTTCAGCAGCTTGCTCTGGGAGTAATCCCCTTTAATAAACTCCATACAGGTGTGTTCCTCATACAGGTGCACAGCACAGAGAGAGAGAGAGAGAGAGAGAGAGAGAGAGAGAGAGTAAAAGAGAGAGAGAGAAATGGGGAGGAGGAGGAGGAGAGAGGGACGGAGATGTGCAGAGAGGGAAAAAGAAGACTGCAGGTAGAAGATTGAAGATAGGTGATTAATTGGAAAGAGAACGTGTTGAGCAGAAGGTGGGGAGAAGATCCATACATGGTAATGGCTGTGTCTCTCGTGCTTGTAGTGTAGAAGGAGAGAAAAAACTGTGTGTGCGCGTGTGTGTGTGTGTGTGCGTTTGCATGTGTGCATGTGTATATGGAGAGAGAGAGAGAGAGAGAGAGAGAGAGAGAGAGAGAGAGAGAAAGAGCATAAACACTGTGCTTCAATTAATTTTTTATTTTTTATTTTACCAGAGCATTTTTGTTGTTTTTTAACCTTTTTCTAGACTCCCTCACCTCCTCCTCCTCTTCCTCCCCCTCCCACTTTCAGCACTGGTGTGTAACAGGAGCCACACGATGAGTTGTGGATGAGAGGAGTCAGTTAGAAAGAGAGAAGGCAGGCAGCACGACACACGCACACGCGCACGCATGCACACACAAACTCACGTCGGAACTTAGAGTGGCCGAGCAGCGTGCAAGGTGAGAGTTAACACTTACTGCTTTATGTTTAAATGTGCTGACCACAGTCAATTGTAAACACCAGTGTATTCACTGATGACAGCAGTTTAAAACTTCAGATATGTGAATGTTTTGAGATTGTCCACTGATTTTTTGTTTCCTGATGGTTTATTGTATTTGCATATATATGAATTTCAGTGTGAGTGTTTGTATGTATGTGTGCATGTGTGTGCATGTGAGTTCTTGCAAGTTCATATAGCAGCTTTTTTTGCTTCACTTCTTCTAAAGTGTGTATGTCTTTAGTACTCATTAGCTGTCAATGACCACCATCATAAACATTGTGTGTGTTCTGCTGCACGTGTATAGTATTAGACACTACACGTGTTTATCATGCAACATTATAAAAAAATCTATTCATTTGCCTTAAGGGAAGGAAGTGAGGTTAAAAGATTTATTGTGAAACATTGCCATGATACTGGAAGGAAAGGCATCATTATAAGCAGTGGAAAGTTTGAGTGGTTTTGATTTTATGTCCTTTTTTCTACCTGCCATCTGGTTTAAACGGTGCAATACATGTCAGAGCAGTACAGGTTGAGTTGTATTTGTTTGCATTGTCCTATAGGTATTACATTTGACTAAGGGAGACTGATAGGAGAAAGAAATAAAAGTGCTTTGCTGTTTCCTCGGAACTACAAATAATGGTCAACGATCCATTAGAAGGGTCACCTGTAGCTCTGAGTCCTCCTGACGCTCTAACTGCTGTCCAGTGCACGAGGGAGCAAATCCAGATTAATCATATTCTGTTTCATTGTGTGGTTCTGATTTAATGCTTGCACATGATGCAAAAGCAGAACCTGTGTGGTACTTCGGTCACTCTGAGTGGACAGAAGCCAGTCCTGGAATTTCAGATATTTGTCACTGGCTCTCCGCCCTTTCACTCGCCTCACTCTCTCCAGCTCTCCCTCCTCCCTCTCTCTCCCCTGTGGCTCTTTCCACGGGAGCGTGCTCTGTCCTGTTGCTGTGTGTGTGTGTGTGTGTGTGTGTGTGTGTGTGTGTGTGTGTGTGTGTGTGTGTGTGTGTGTGTGTGTGTTTGCGTGTGAACGCCAGGACACCAAGTGCGTCTGTTTGAATTTGTAAAATAAACTCTTGGCACTCATATTTTTCAAGGCAAACAAGGTGAAATGCTTTCCTGTGCAGGTTTACTGTATACAAGCCACCAGTCGATTTTTTACCCATACTTGTCATGCGATTTGTGAGTGAACTTTCTGTGTCCATAGTTTCATACAGACATTGTCTGCATGATGAAAAGTGCGTGAAAACACAAGCAGCATGCCACATCTGGACTGGTTTTGCCCATACAGGTCTATGGGTACTGCGCTCCACTAGATACATTAAAAAGAATTGTTGTATAGTCATTTTTTGAGCAGCGACTGTGGTATGTATTTGAGCTAAAGGACATGTACGTCTGCAGGGAGTTGCTTAATGGAAAAAAGGGTCATCTAGGTGTTTTTTTATACTCGTTCTTATCTTATACTTGTTTTGTCATGGCTTTTTGATTTGTGTGAGTGTAACATAAATCTGGGCAGGTCTCAGGTGACAGCCACTCCCACACATCACTGACACTGTGATAGACTATGTGATAGATATGTGATAGACTGAACACAACAAACCATACCTGTGGCAAGAATGATGAAATATAGATATTAGTGGTTTCATGATTTTGAATTGCCTCGACTTTACATTTGTGTGTTTAAATCATTTTAAGTGTTATTTTTATGTGTATGGCATCTGCTTCTAAGTTTTATACTGCCTAGTAAAACAATGTGTGCTATTATGTGAATTATATTTATAGGTTTTGTAGTAAAGATACCACAACAAAACTGGAGTTGTGCGAATGAGACATTTTTTTTAAATATTGAATTAAATGCTAGTTACTTCAATTTTAGTGGTCCTTAAGTACCTCTGCACTGCAGATTTTGTTGTTTTCACTTCTCTAACAGTGTGCGTCCACACGCAAGACTGTAATGCAGCATCCTGTTCACTGCAGTGGAGAGCTGCGTCGCATGTGTGCCGTGCGTTGCGGTTGTGGCACGCTGAAATCAACAAACTTTGAAGGATTGCTTTTAATAAACTTAACAGAGTAGTGCAAAGCTTGTCAATTTATTGCAGTTTTTGAAATACCTCAATGTCATTGCAAAATTAAAACCATTTTAATGTTTGTGAGGTTTTTTACTTTGCCAATGCAGCTGAGAATACCAGATTGTCAGCAAAATCGCTGAGGCACATTGAGATTAAATAAAACACCAGCTTGTTTATAATGTTACTTTCCCCAAAATAATTGATATTGTTAGATACTGTTTACTTCATTTCCTAACCATTTATTCCATATCCATTTCATCAGCAAGCAGTAAAATGGAGCAAGACATACACATCTCAGGCACATTAACAAGCCCTTCCTGAGTCTACTTCCTGAGCACTACAACTTCAGAGTTTTCAATTTAAAAATAATGAGCATGTCTTTCCAGGAAAACAAAGTTAGTTACAAAGAATATTTTATGAAGAACTCTGAAGCTGTTGACAGTAAGAGCAATGTACAGAAGCAAGAAGTGAAGGCCTTACTGTGTGTAAACATGTCTTTGAGAGACATGAGAGTGTCAGCTATCACAATCGTGCTACACTGAGGGTATATGAGGCTCAGAAGATTGTTGGGTAAGTTGCAGGTGCTGGCTGAATGCTGTTGGTGCATTGGCTATATAATAGCTGAAGCTGGCTGGGTTTGGTGCTAGATGTTGTGTGGGAGTGCAGAGTGCTGCAGGTTGTTTGCACTTGTTTTCCTCTCTGATGGAGACAGTTTTAAATCTTTGGGATGGACTACATCAAGCATCTAGTAAATTAGAGATAATCAGAAGCATGTGGAAGTCACACACAAACACAGAGAGAAAGCAAGTGCTTCTATCATTAACGCATAATCAAATCTCTCAAACTCATTGTCATATTCAGTCATTGTTTCAGATTTACTATGAAATATGTCTCTGTTTGTTCTTTAGGGAAAAAACGTGCCATTTTAAAGATTGCTTAATGTCAACACAGACTTTTTGTTTTTGATGTGGTAAATATGTCATCTTTTATATGTATATGCAGTCAGTCATAGAGCACACATGTTTCATATTTCTACAATCACAATGTGCACATTGCACTTGTTTTTCTAGACAGAGCTTGCTATGGGCTCATCATGGGGTATCAACCAAGATCAGACTTAAAGCGTGTGTGTATATTTGTGTGAGTGTGCGTGTGTGTGTTTAGCCCAAATATCTAAACCAAGGTCTAAATGAATAGGATGATATGACAAATATGGCAGCAGTTATCTATATGACCATGGAAGAGGACATGATAGGTAAGAAAGGGATTATCTTCCTGTGTAAAGCAAGTTCATCTAACTATAACGCCTTGATCAGTTTTGAATGTAGTCCAGTATAGAATGGGAGAATGATGCTAAAATAACAATTCTGTGAACTAGGTCTTTGTATTTATTTGCTGCTCTATTAGCATTTCAGTGCAATTTTATCATTGTTACATTACATAATCATAACCATATTATTCATTTAATTATCAACTTTATTACCGTCATTTTTTATTGTTTTCGACATGGATTGCAATAATTTTTTATATTTAAATTTTTTAAGTTCACATTTTGTATTGCACCTTTTTTTTGGTGGGGAGCGCGGGGTCTATATGGTGGGGTTCTATACATTTTATTAAAAACACAAGTCAATTTGACAACCTCAACGTGTAAACTAAATATGAGTAATTTTAATCATCCGAACGGGGATCCCAGAAAATCAACTTAACCATGTGTGAAACCTGACTCTGAATATTTCCCCACATAAATATTGATGTAACTTTCAAACTTAAGTCCCGGCTTCTGAATACGGCTCTTTGTGCATGGCTGCTGCATGTACTTGTGAATTCTTTCTATGTTCTATTTACCTTGTGCACTTTTGATGTATTGACTTGATATCTGTATATTTAACCCCTTGCAAATATGTGTGTGTGTGTGTGTGTGTGTGTGTGTGTGTGTGTGTGTGTGTGTGTGTGTGTGTGTGTGTGTATACGCATCACTACACTTACATTCTGTTTTGTGCATTGCGCTCTTTTTTTTTCCAAGTCATCTGCGTATAACTGGGGCATTATTGTTCTTGGACTTAAACACCAGTTCTGTTACTTGTCCACTTCGAAGGCATCTGTCATGGCATGCCGCAATAATTTGAGGTTGCTGAATCTGTATAAAAAAAATTGAAACTTGGTTATGAGCCAGGGTACTGTGGGCCAAAAAGTTCTCAGATTTAGTTTCTCTGCATATGGTATAGATATTTGTGTATGATATGTAGTATCGCATGTTACTTGCATGATTGCGACTGTGTTTGTGTGTGGCACTTCTAGTGTGTATTTATGGTGTATTTGTCTAATGTGTGTTTGTGGGCTAATTAAGCCACTGTGGGTTGATAACCTGTGTTTATTTGCCTTGTGCTTCAGGGTGGTGTGATAAAGAATCCTCATCTGGTTTACTTCTTCCTCCAGACAGGAATTATGGTCTCCATACCTGGGGGAAGAGAAAAGAACAGAGAGGGAGGGAGAGGGGCAGGAGGGACTAGTAGTAGGCTCTTTGCTCTCTAGGCACTTGACTTTATGCGTTTAAAGTTCTTGCCTTGGGGGAACTGTCCAGCCTACCTCCTATATCAATAATGTGCTTCTTATGATGGCAGTAAAAGGAACCTCACCCTGCACAGTAGGAGAGAGAGAGAGAGAGAGAGAGAGAGAGAGAGAGAGAGAGAGAGAGAGAGAGAGAGAGAGAGAGAGAGAGAGAAAGGAAGTAAAAAAAGAAAACAGTTGACTGGCTCCAGACTCCATCCTCCGCTCTCACCCGAATTAGACGCCTTCCTGCTGAGATCATGTGGCAGAGTTGAGAGAATGTGGAAAGGCATGGGCAACCACAAAAACCCAAGCCTCGGACACACTCACGCACACACACTCACTCAAGTGGCACAAACACAGCTGTATATGTGTGTGTGAGAATCACAGGGAGAGCAAACCATGAGAACACAACAGGGACAGATTTTCAGTCTCTGACCTTACAACACACATCTGCACAGTTCTCACTGCTTCTACTTGGCCAGTTCCATTAGATAAAAGACCTTTGATGTTAAGCATTATGTCCCAAACCATTTCTGAATTTTTCTCTCAGAATCATTCAGGAAATGCCAATTAATCATCTGGGATTCTCTTGTATCTTGTGTCTAGTCACTGCAACTCTGGGTAGGTAGTGTGTTTTTTGTCCACTTTATACACCAGTCATGTATGTAGAAATATTTTTGTCCTACACACACATATGTAGAATATATATAGAGAACCTCTCTCTGGAGTTACACATAAGCAGGCAGCTTTGGCATAACTATGAAGGATTCGTGTATGCACATACACTTTTGAGATAGCTCATATGAGAACATAAAAGCATTGACAGTAACAAGCAGTTGTTTCTGAGAAAGTTACATGTATATAACAACTGATTATTTAAAATTGTGATATAATAGTTACACCATTATCAGTAAAATCATTGTAAAATCATTGATTATGTTGTTTTAGTGGCATCTGGTTTGATAAGCCTAGGCTTCAAGTGAACAGCCAGTTCTTTAAGGTGATGTTGGAAGTAGGAGGAAACGGGCAAGTTATTTTGACAAGAATAAATCTATGATGGCTGGATGGCAAGGGCAGGACATCTCCAAAACTTTAGGTCTTGTGGGGTGTTCCTAGTAAACAGCGGTTTGTACACACTAAAATTGGCCCCAGGTTTATGTATATGAAACCACCCAAGGGGTGTCTGTTTGCCCAGGTGTGCTCTGATTGACCTGAGTTATAGCTCGGATAGTCCACTCTTGGTTTGAGCCCTGGGCTTTGTCTGTGAAGACTGCATTTAAATTTTACAAAAGATAAACCAACATGACTAGAGAACCATCTATGAGAGAAGAAAAAAAGAGAATTGATCAGAGCCATTACATAAGCATTGGGAATAGCAAATGAAACAATTTGGAATGTTTTGAAAAGGAAAGAAACCACTGTAGTACTAACAACCAGGTATCCAGCAGTCCAGCCAAGGAGGAGTTGATGACAGAATCATCGTGAGCTGTAAAGAAACATGATAAAACAACATTAAGTGACATCACCAACAACCTCCACAGGGCAGTGGTGAATGTCTGATGCTTGTTAAGCATTAGACGTTACAATATTTTTGCTCACCTTCAGAATGCGTGGTCATTTCTCAAAGTATAGATCTTGATTTAAATATCAGGAAGTGAAACCTTAAATTATGATCTATCTTTTCACATTTATATTTTCATCTTATTATATCTGTAGTGTATAGCAAACAAATCAATGGGCCTTACTGTTTGAGTATTGTTGTAGGAGATTGTTTATTTTTAATATAAAATCAGTCAAATTCTTTGTTAAATATTAAATAGTTTTAAATAATATCATAGTAACAAGCCATAGTCAGCAGCCAGCCAAATAGTTCTCACTGGTTAAAGAGCTGTGTTTTGAGAGTCGAAGCTCAACATGTCTGCTGTGCTCTCTGTAAACTTCCCTGTATTTTGTGCCTGGGTGTATTCCTGCAACTTGTATGGCCAGATGAGCAATGCATCACCCAGAGGTTAGTCCCCCTGGCTGCTCACCAAGTGTGTCACCCACCTACGCATGTACACACACACACACTGAAAAAAAAATCTTTGACCTGCATTCTTAGACACTGAGATTGATGAAAACGAGTGCGTATGGAAAGGAAATGGCACATGCAGCTGATTCTGTCTGCCGGAATGTATGTGTGCATGACGCATTATTGCTTGGAGAAGTCCATGACCTCTCAGTTGCATACATGCAACTTGACATTGTTTGGCCTCTTCTGAAATTGGGCACACATTAGTATAAATTATTTTTAAGTGAATTGTTTTCATCAAAGTGAGACTGACTGTCCACGGTGAGATTTTGTTACAGCCAGATTGAAATATCGATTGTGCAAAATGCCTGAGATTTGCAATGTAATTTTTAGCATAAATTCAAGATAATAAGCAGTGACTCCTTGTTTATTAAATTGTTGGAGTCTTAATTCCATAAGTATACAGTATGTCGTAAAAAAATTAATTTTTACATTAACAATCGATTATTCTACCGATTAGTGCGTCCATCGATCAATCGTGCTTTTTCTCCATTAAAGAGCAAAGCTAAATAAACTACAGAAAATAAGACAGGTCTTTTAAAATGAACAAGTCATTTGTTTCCTTTAATAAAAAAGAAAAATTAACATAGATTTAGCTGAAATTTAAAAACTAAACCCATTTAGTGCAAATAAAAAAATCTATTTCAAATTACTTTAAAAAGGTAAATGCACTTTTTGGTGGGTTTTTGTGTTTTGGTTTAAAATTATCCCAAACTCTGGAAACTTTCTGTTGTGTTCTTTGGCCTGAATCTTCTCCTCGCCCCTCGCTGTTTTCTCTCCGTTCCTCCATTTTTCATTCTGCAGTGTCTTCTGTGTTTACCTGTCCAGGGGACTCATTTATAAACATTGCGTACGCACAAAACGAGGCTAAAAACGTGCGTACACCACTTTCCATGCAAAGGTTGTGATTTATAAAAAACAAACTTAACGGGAGAAAAGTAAGTAAGTCAATTTTAACCCCTGCGTACGCACAACGTGGAAACACAGAAGGCGAGAAGGGAAACTGGCGACACGGATAGCGCACACAATCTTTGCGTGGAAAGTGGCCTACACACAAAACGGGGCTGGAGACCCCAGAGCTCTCCAGAGTTTAGCGGATGTGCGTCAGTAAATAAGTAAGTGCTCCGTGTGTAGTTACATGGACTAAACGATGCTTTTTTTGTATTCGAATTACTCAAGTTACTCGAGGGATCATTTGGGCCCTACACGTGTATGCACATGTAAGGATGTGTGCTTTTGTGTAAGCGTGTACTCATATGACTACTTGTGACTGTGCTTCTGCCTATCCTCTCTCAGCATGTCTGATTAAATGTGACCAGTGCAAAATGTGATTCCATGAACTTTCTGCCTGTGCATATGGAGATACGTATGCTCATGTGTGTGTGCGTGCGTACGTGTGTGTGAACTTAGATCCAGCCCTCAAAGAATAGATGAAGAAGTAAGTTGAAAAGCGAGGAAGTGACCTCTGATCTGCATAGTTTTGCACTGTTGCACTGTTGCAATTTGTCTCATTTAGCCGATGTCAAACATGATCAGGATTAATGTTGGGGCAGGGGACTAGATCTGAATCAACATGATTGCGATCTTGAAGGTTTTTTGATAGCTTTTAGGAAAACGTTGACTGGAAGGTTATCCAGTGTATGTATGCGTTTGTGTGTTTTGAGTGTGCAATGAAGGGGCAGGATAGGATACTGACCATTTAATAGGTTCAAAGATGAGAGTGCTGATGGGACTTGGAGTTGGTTAACAATGTAAAGTTTGACTGATGTGCTGAATTGGGAGCGGAACACGTGTGTGGGTTTATACTGAGGATGCGTGACGTATGTTTTCTTTGGGGCAAACGAAGTGTGGTGGCTTTGCAAAATCAGCACTGATGTGCAAAAGAACAATGAGAGAAAGAGAAAACAAAAAAGGAAAAGAAAGAGAAGACGAGCATGATGCCACCATCTGCTTGCCACATGCAAAGCCTGCAGCACCTCTATAAATCTCAGATGCGCTCAGCAATGCAGAGTCACATTCCACCAGGCAAGAACTGAGCTCGATACCGCCAACTAAGCACGGAGCCCAACTTCTATACATATAGGGATAACGGGACATCAGTAGGGCATTTAACTGCATGAAGAGCAAACTGCTAAAATCTGTGTTTAATGGGTAAATTGTGGCTTGGCTTAAATGTTTCATGAATATACTGTTTATAAACCCCTTCCAAATTTCCTTTAAAAAAAAAAATAAAAAACTCCTTTCACTACAAACCTTCCCCCATCAGCATTCCCTGATTCACTACCACACTCTACGCCAGGCTAACGGCTCTTCAAGCTGTCACCTCTGGCTGCCTTTCACAGGTCAGGGTCAGAGAGGTCGTCAAAGAGCCAGTGGAGGAGAATGTGCAGAAGATTTGGGATTTCCTGTAGTCTACACATGGCCCAGAGTGGTTGTTATGGTGATCCTCCTTCTTAACCGTTTGTTTTGACAGTACAGAATTAACACTACTTGTTTCTTTTCTTCAATCCTGCATCATCACAGACAGCTCACATTGTCTGCTATTATGTAGACTCTGACACTTGCCTTGCGTACAGAAATGTGCGGTCATAATGGTAACGTGACAGTAGACTTCTCAGAGCCCATCTGGACTTCAGTATGGTCTACATGTGGCGTCCTAGGCAGAAGATCAAATCTCCAGCTCGCCGAAATGTTCAGCCTCTTGGTTTATGTGCTTGTTCTATATAAGGTCAGATCAGTTAGTTTAAACCTGGCTGGTGATTATTATTTTTTTTTTTTATTAAATATTTTTTGAATTATTTGCCAAACATCTCAAATTCTGGCAGCTATCAATAAAATATCTGCTCAGTGGAAAGACTGTAGTCTCTGTGGCACCCCAGACTCATTAGATGTGGATCACCAACATGCAGCTAATCAGTTCAAGAAGATATCTCTAGTTTCCTGTCAGTCAAGATGGGATTAAATCAAAAAGCTTCCTTTCAGGCATTTAGTCCTAGGCAGTGTGGGTGCAAGTGCATGTGAAGGGAACTCTAGAGAAAGACTATATTTGACTTTAATAGCTATCTACATATATATATAATTGGTATACACACGTTAGAAGCATTACAAAATCCATTTACTTTAGTCATCTTTATTGCGGGTGAACAAGATGAAATAGTCGTTGTACATTGTCTATTATTTTACATTTTAGCTTTACTTTCTACTGATTTATTTATAGTTTAGTGTAAATGCAGATGCATTAGAATCCCTCACTATTGATAGTTTATCTGAATCTGCACCATGGATGATGCATCCTAGTGTCACTATTTTGTTGTTAGGTAGCACTTTATAAATATTATTGCCATAAAAATGCAGTTCTTGATTAATATCTCAAGCTGTCCTAGTGTACAGCCTTTTACAACATAAGAACTGTCATGACAAAAGATGCATTGATTATAGTCATTTATATAGTCACCCTGATTTTTATTATGGTTAAATACTTAATAGGTCTTACAAAATAAACCAAAATATGGAAACATTTCTTTACAAATATTTGGAAACTTGCAGCTTTGTTACAAGAGAGGCAGGGAAATGGCCCTCAATTAAGGTTAGTTGGTTAGATTGCTATCCTTAAGATGTGGAGCCACTTATTCTAGGCTTGGGTTTGATTTCCTGGAAATTTTGATAAATCGAAATCATCTTGCTGAAAAGTAAAAAAATGATATAATAACATGGTCGGCAAAGATGATTCACCACTAATTTCATGTTCCCTCTTAAGAGAAAAGTACACCGGGGTGCATTTTGCCCCACTCGAGTGGTGAATGGGAGCTTTTAGCCAGTAGCATGGCCCAAATATGACATCATTGCACTGCTATGTGGTCAGTGAATAAAGAGAAAGGTTCCAGAAAAAGCACGTGAAAAATGGAGCTGATGGAGAACCAGCAAAAATTGCGTCTTATTATTATTCATTTATCACGGCCAAAGAGTGGGACAGCCTGAGTTCTGGCCCGAAACTGTGCTGACTGTGCGGGAAGAGGGCGGCACAGGCCAGTTAGTTCTCCATTAGAGATTCCGAAACCCTGCAGTGCTGGAAAAGATTGAAAAACACACTGTGATTAGCAGTGCTGTCCGCAACCGTTAATGTGGCCTGTTGTTGGAGAGTCAGAGAGGCGGCACACTCCTTCCACTCAAAAGGAAGTGATTGGGAATGATGGTTGGAGTGATTCGCTGAGGGGATGTGGAGAGTTTAGACAGAAAACAAAAGACCATTAGCAGGATTCGTAGCTGCACAAAGTTAGTGTCATCATAATTTGTGCACATTCGTAAACTATTAAAACCTATACTTAACCCAATGAAAACAGATATGTTAACATAAAGAGAAGACACATGCAGATGATCGTGGAAAATAGTATGCTAATTCTGCTTTAACCAAAAACCTGAAGCAAACCTCTTCACTGTTTTTTACCCTTCTTATGTGGCAGCATAGTGCATGTTTGGTTTGTAGTAGATTTCTTTGTACAGTAGATCACGGGAATTATTTTATCCTCTTTGATTATTTAAGAAGCATACAAATTAGTCTGGACCACATTTTGGGAACCATTACCTAACATTTTGTGCAATGTAAAGCACACACAACAATATGCCATGCTGTTCCAGCCATGCAGTCCATTCTAGCAGATAGAGTAATAACAGTACAGAGTTAATGCACAATGCTTAACTTAAAAGTTCATGGCCGAGACATCACACTCTCAGATTTCTTGATCTCGGTAATGTAATGAGAGCATATGGGGTGTTCTGTCATGTGTTTATTTCTTCTCTATCTCACTTTTTTCTTCTGCCCTTCAGTTTTTTTCCCTCTTTTTGCCTTTCATCCTGTGCCAAAAAAGTCTTTGGACATATATACGATGGTGTGTCTGTGTGTGTGTGTGTGTGTGTGTGTGTGTGTGTGTGTGTGTGTGTGTGTGGTGGGGGGTCACCTCACATAAAGGAGAACAAAAAATGGAAAGAAAGCAGGATAATTTTGGAAGAATATGGCTTGTATTAATGCGGGAATATTGCTTTACCTCATCTGAACTAAATTATACAACTGAACTCTGTGTCCTCAGTGCTCAGGCTGACAGCCACACTTGTCCCAGATGGGCAAGGATCTGCTGATCCGTCATATCTGTCACTTTGGCAACAGCAGTACAGAACTCTGCGTCAGAGAGCTCAGAAATTTCGCTGTGATTCAATCTCTTTCTGAAAGATCACACAGATAAACTGACAAAATATTTGGTTGTGGTCAGTTAACATGGTCAGTATCCACAGCTCCAACGACATTTGGCAGAGTCCACAGTGTCCAAGAAAGTTTGATTTCCTTAGTCCTGCATTCTCTGTCTCTGCACTGTTTCCTTCTCCTAGGATTCTATCCTCAAAACAAAGGTATTATAATAAAGAAGACAGAAAACAGAGGCCATGCATTTATTGCAAAGATTATAAGTGTATCAGTATGTCTGTACTAAATTACAGGATATTATAGGGCTGAAAGCCAATTTAATATAAAGCAAAGAGTCTGGAGTTTTTACATTTGCCTCTTTGACAATTTTATTGGTCTTCCTCATATCAACCACAAAGTAAATTTAGCAGTGAAATAAATGCTGCAGTTAGTATTGAATCTTCGCTGAAGCTGCACACATGCTTGGCAGGGATTGAACTTTTTATTGATTTAGAGTGTGAGAGTGCGGTCATGTTAGTGTGACATAATTAATATGAAATTTACAAACGATTACACAAACTTACCACACTACATAGCAGAATTTAGATCTGGTGATGCGTATAAAAATTCTACAACTCCATCAGAGGTCAGAAGAGACTTCTTTCCATAACAGACATCTGAGCACTTTACAAGACAGACATCACCGATGATATATTCGAACCCATTACTCCTCATGAAAAACAAGCATAAATTACAGAGGTGTTACTGCAGGTCAGATAAGGAATTTAGGGCATGGATCATGACTCTTAAGTGGGATTGGAATTGAACTCCATATACCTTGTGGGTATGATGCGGAAGGGTGTCTTGTTTGTACATGTAGCTGAGAAAGTGGACTGAGATCCTACTTCTATCTTCTTAAAAGAGATAAATGACTTTTACAGGAATTTAAAGATACACAAGATGATTAATGATCGTGAGTTAAAGAATTTAAGACTTTTCATTGTGAATAACATCAGCAGCATATCTTGTGAGTAAAGCATTTTTTTCAACCTATATACTTAATATAAGTATCTACTTGAGTTGAATGAGTATATACTTAATTAAATATTTACTTAATTAAATTGCTTTACTAATGCTATAATTTATAACTGTAGCAGGTCTGGTTCAGGGGCAGAATTTCCTTCCTGCTTTTTGTTTGAGATACAGCACAGACCTGTTCTGTCTCTCCACGGCTGTGGGAGAGGAGAACGCACCACAGATAGGGGCACCTCAGGGCGGATACACGTGGTTTTACATGCAGACTGGCATTATCTGTGTGTCTCTTGTCCCCAATCAAAGGACGGGACACTAAATATACACCATGAAGCCTTCCCAGGCTCCTATGGGCTCCAGCAACGTAGCCACCACTTGGGCCTTTGGCCAATGACATTGCCTCCGACCTCTTCAGAAAGTATTTTAAGGTCAATTACAGGGTGCACTGACTTCTGATGGCCTACTGCTTTTTAAAAGGCCTTATATTAAAGGTTTATGTGGAAGTCTCGGACAGAGTTGCCTTCACTAAGCCACAGACCATTGTTACCGCATACCCACACACAGATCCACTGAAGACAGTATGTGGGTGTGTGTTCATAAGCCTGTGCACATACCGTATGAAGTTGAAAGAAAGACAATGTGTCTGAGTTCACTTAGTCTACCATATGGTTTGTATGTTGTGTTCATCTTGGCAAGTATGTATATGGTGCTTACTGTGAGATTTTTTTCACAATCATTCTACTTAAATTACACCAGACCAAACTATGAAAATACATGCTGTCATGATTTCCAGTAAGTATATATATCTGCCTCTCCAGCATAGCAATGCAAGACATGGAGATAGTCTCTTACCGTCTTTTCACCTACGAACACAGACCCTAACAACAGTATTTGTTAATAGAAACATTTTTAAATACTCAAAATCAAACTTCCAATTAAAATTTAGCATTTCTTATTTATTTAGAAAATAAATTTGTATAATTACTCATAGGCTAATGGATGTGATTAAATAAACTCATGTTATATATATAATTTTTCTTTGGTTCTTTGATTGCGTAATTGCTGAAACTTGATGTCTAGTTATCAATCACATTCCTGCAATTGAAACAGTTTCTAAAAATGTTTTTCATGCTACTATTGCTTAGGTATGTCCAATTTCATTACCGGTAGATTTTGAAATAAATTTAACTTAATTTTTCTCAGTCAGATAGGCACCATCAAAAAAAAGGATTTTATTTCTCATGAAAACCAGAGGGTTTTTTATTTTGATTTGTAACAATGCCTTATTATTAAGGAAGAAATATAGCAACTAGTAGACTGCAATCTTTTTATTAATGTAAAAGACCAGGATGATCATTCTCCACTGCACTTAAACCGACCCACTACTGAACACATAACAGCTCCAGGCCCCTGGGTATGCACGCTGCAGGGAATCCTCAATACAAATACAAAAAAAACCCACACAACCCATATCCTGGAAAGATACATTGCTTGGTCATCATGTATGGTAGTCCCAGAGTCTCAGAGCTCAAGATTTTATAGCACATAGTGAAAACAGCTCACAGAGTCAACGCCCCCTTACAAACTAAGGGAACTTGTCAGAAATACTGTATGGTCATAACCACCAGTGTTATACAATCACACACACACACACACACACACACACACACACACACACACACACACACACACACACACACACACAAAAACAAACACACACAAACACACACTTATTATTTTTAAAAGGAAAGTATATACAAGTAGATGTGTGTGCTTTTATGTGTGCACATATGTGTGACTTTGTGTGCAATAGGCTTGTTTGTACATGACGTTATATCAACTCCTATATCTGTAATTATTCCGTCAAGTCAAATGCAGGATTACTGGTTTAATCTCTGCTCTACACAGTCATCTTCTTTTTCGCTCCATCCTTTTTTTTTCTCTGTATGGTAGGGCCACACACATCAGGAGTGTACCACATGCCACAGTGAAGCAGCTGCAAAAAGTTATAAATACTCTGCAACCTGCTAATCGGTCTCCTCCTACTTCTATGAAGATGTTACTGCTGACTTTCATTCAGGTCATTCAGGGAATGGGGCAGTATTCGCCTTGCTTCGAAACGTTAATGAAATTTTTACATTCAACATTCATCATGTGAATTAAAATATGGATAAGAGGATTTAGATGGTCATCAGACTGTCAATTAGACTTCAGAGTTCATTCAAATATGCACTGAATTTGCATTAGATCCAGTTGCTTTAAAACTGACAGCTGCAATTTAAACTAGTATGTCTCATGAGATTCTATACATTTAAAGCCCTTTTCCACTCTTAGAAATGAGAGCCTTGGCAAGCAGCTTTAGAAATATCTCACAGTTTCACCATTGTTCTTATAGTAGTACTGTGCCAGGCCAATATTAAAAAGTAAATAAAGAATTAACATAAATAAGGCTAGTTCTCTTGAAGCCCTGGAACTGTTCACCGTAAGTCTAATCAGAGTAGTGACACAGCTGAGTGTCTTTAAATCCCACCCTGAGTCCTCTCCCCAATTGGTCTGTCTCTTTTTTGCTGTCTCTTGGTGTAGCCTTGTAGCCTTGGGTTGCAGTAAATAACAAAAGAATGCAGGTTGCTCTAATGTGAGGATGCCCATGAATGAGCTCTTTGAGAAGGATAATGTTTGCATTGCCTCTAATGTTTTTTCCCTCCCTCTCTCTCTCTCTCTCTCTCTCTCTCTCTCTCTCTCTCTCTCCCTCTCTCTCTCTCTCTCTCTCTTTATCTCTATCTTTTTCTGTTTTTGTCTGTATTTCTCTCTCACTTGTTTGTATAGTCTAATGTAATGATTATACAAAATTATAGTGCACACTGTGTAGAGAAGGACAAATAAGAAACTGCTGTACATTGTGAATCATAAGCTGTTCACTCTTTTCTCGTAGGAAAGGTATCATTCCAGCCAGTTTGGTATGTGCACTGGTATGTTCTGGAGTTGTGCTCCAGTCAGGGTTTTTAAATTATTAGCGGTAATCATTAATGCAGATTTTCTGTGGATGTGTTGTTTTCTCTTTTCTGTGCCGCTGTGAACCTGGGAACATCCTCACCGAAGACCATCACTGTGAAGAGAATAAACATCGCCCTGATGCTATGTCTACAACAGGCCTCTTGGCTAGTGTTTGCCCTGGGTACAGTGACGAATAGCAGCCTCTGAGCCCCACAGTGCACTCATATGGCACACCATGGTACGATGGACCACTCCAGTTAACTGTGGACATAAAAGTCAGGATTCATGAACAAAAGGCAAGGCCTGATATAGCATAACTTTGTTGTTTTATTTTAATTATAGTTAATATATGTCAACTATATAAAGTTTTCTTTATTCGAGTGATTATATATGTATAGCACTGGTCTCAAGTTCTAAAGATCTAAAGATCCCAAGCGATATTTTTATGTATGCAATGAGCCTTGTTGTCTAACACGATTGGCTCTTTTATAAACATAGATTAATGTATGAACTGTTCAAAGTATGATCTTTGGGTTTGTCTTTGCCTTTCACATCTGCCTCACTATGTGGACTTATTGAACTTTTTTATTATGATCCTGATTGTGAATAATGCTTTTTAAACTGCCTTTTTTTTTTTTTTTTTTTTTTTTTTAACCCATGATCTGATTTGTACAGGTCAACAGCCATAAGTCTCTTCTCTATTAAAATTTATTTGATTTCTCTCATGGCAACGGATGACAAAGTGATTCTAAATGTGTGCAATCTCATATTTGGCTAAATTCAGTTTCAGATGTCTGAGAGCACTCAAAAACATTTTTTAATGAAATTTCTTTACTGGATGATTGAAACAATTAGCATTTGTTTAAAATGTTTTTAAGGAGTAATCATTGGAACACATGTTGAGTTCTAATGGGCATTTCTTTTTCTGTATGTTTTCTGTTATTCTGTCTGTCTGTCTATCTGTATGTCTGTTTATCTGTCCGTCTGTTTGTCTGTCTGACTGACTGACTGTCCACCCAACTCTTTTCACTGCATCTATTTATCTATAATTCACTCAGGTGGCTATGGGGTTTTTTTTGGGTAGGGTACTGATGTGCTGCCCAAACAAACACAGCTCAGAAGTTTAATTCTGAACTATACCTAAAACACTAACAACAATAGGGATGTGGTTGGTCTAGTTTATGTCTCTTTCTCTTTATTTTCTTTTCATTCCAGTTTTTCTTTCGCTCTTTTCCCATAAGTTTACTGGTTCCCAGACTTGGTCCAAACCTTGTGCTATAAAAATGCACTCCTAACTACATAACACAGTCATTTTCACAAATACAAACATGCTCATTTACACACTCAGTCTTATACACACACACACACACACACACACACACACACACACACACACACACACACACACACACACACACAGATAAAACTTTCTGCCCTACGGGTTTTATTTGTCACCCAATGCTGTAGGTGTGTCATATCAGGATGCGTCATATTTGCCAAACTATGTCAACATAGTGCCAACTTTTATTTGTTGTGGATTTATTTTATGACATTACACATAAATACTGTACATACACACTCCCATTATCAACAAGGCTCTGATCTGTTCAGCACACATACACAGGCTATTGGCATTCGTTTCTCTGGTGACAGCCAGCTCAACCCAGCCAATGGGCTACAGTAAATGCCATGGAGCACATGTGGTATTCATTTACTGACACAGGTGTCTCCTGGAATGAATGCACTGAAGCCCATTATGATAGATAATCTCCCACACCACTGTTTATGGCATGGATTCCATGGTTGGTAGGCAAAACTATTCAGTAGCTATGGCATACTTTTTAGCTAAATCATATGAAACCTTGTATTAAATTTAAACTAACTCATAACTTTATTTTATTTAACTTTATATTTTTTAACTTAAGATTTTGTACTGTAGGGCAGCAGTTTGGAAAAGATTTACACATGCATGTGATGGTCAGGTGTACACATAGTTTTAGCCATATAGAAATGTGCTTCCCCCCATTTTTGCAAAACCCTGGATATCTGTTTTAGATTTACATTGCTTTCCATTCGAATATTAAGGGGTATATATATACAGTGAGGAAAATAAGTATTTGAACACCCTGCTATTTTGCAAGTTCTCCCACTTAGAAATCATGGAGGGGTCTGAAATTGTCATCGTAGGTGCATGTCCACTGTGAGAGACATAATCTTAAGAAAAAAATAAAAAAATCACAATGTATGATTTTTAACTATTTATTTGTATGATACAGCTGCAAATAAGTATTTGAACACCTGAGAAAGTCAATGTTAATATTTGGTACAGTAGCCTTTGTTTGCAATTACAGAGGTCAAACGTTTCCTGTAGTTTTTCACCAGGTTTGCACACACTGCAGGAGGGATTTTGGCCCACTCCTCCACACAGATCTTCTCTAGATCAGTCAGGTTTCTGGCCTGTCGCTGAGAAACACAGAGTTTGAGCTCCCTCCCAAGATTCTCTATTGGGTTTAGGTCTGGAGACACACCAGAACCTTGATATGCTTCTTACAGAGCCACTCCTTGGTTATCCTGGCTGTGTGCTTCGGGTCATTGTCATGTTGGAAGACCCAGCCTCGACCCATCTTCAATGCTCTAACTGAGGGAAGGAGGTTGTTCCCCAAAATCTCGCAATACATGGCCCCGGTCATCCTCTCCTTAATACAGTGCAGTCGCCCTGTCCCATGTGCAGAAAAACACCCCCAAAGCATTATGCTACCACCCCCATGCTTCTCTGTAGGGATGGTGTTCTTGGGATGGTACTCATCATTCTTCTTCCTCCAAACATGGTGAGTGGAATTATGACCCAAAAGTTCTATTTTGGTCTCATCTGACCACATGACTTTCTCCCATGACTCCTCTGGATCATCCAAATGGTCATTGGCAAACTTAAGACGTGCCTGGACATGTGCTGGTTTAAGCAGGGGAACCTTCCGTGCCATGCATGATTTCAAACCATGACGTCTTAGTGTATTACCAACAGTAACCTTGAAAACGGTGGTCCCAGCTCTTTTCAGGTCATTGACCAGCTCATCCAGTGTAGTTCTGGGCTGATTTCTCACCTTCCTTAGGATCATTGAGACCCCACGAGGTGAGATCTTGCATGGAGCCCCAGTCCGAGGGAGATTGACAGTCATGTTTAGCTTCTTCCATTTTCTATTGATTGCGCATACAGTGGACCTTTTTTCACCAAGCTGCTTGGCAATTTCCCCGTAGCCCTTTCCAGCCTTGTGGAGGTGTACAATTTTGTTTCTAGTGTCTTTGGACAGCTCTTTGGTCTTGGCCATGTTAGTAGTTGGATTCTTACAGATTGTATGGGGTGGACAGGTGTCTTTATGCAGCTAACGACCTCAAACAGGTGCATCTAATTTAGGATAATAAATGTAGTGGAGGTGGACATTTTAAAGGCAGACTAACAGGTCTTTGAGGGTCAGAATTCTCGCTGATAGACAGGTGTTCAAATACTTATTTGCAGCTGTATCATACAAATAAATAGTTTAAAAATCATATATGGTGATTTCTGGATTTTGCTTTTAGATTATGTCTCTCACAGTGGACATGCACCTACGATGACAATTTCAGACCCCTCCATGATTTCTAAGTGGGAGAACTTGCAAAATAGCAGGGTGTTCAAATACTTATTTTCCTCACTGTATATAGACCCTAACAAAATATGTTCAGGATTACTTAGTTATTTTCTATGTATTATAATCTCAGTATTTGTATTACTGTAGTGTGTGCTGTATTTCAGATTCAGTCAATCTTAATGCTTCACATGCCAGTTAACCTTTGTACGTATATGGGAGCAACCAAATTATTGAAATGTATTTTTTTTTTTTTTAAGTAATCAGCATATATGTATATCCTGTATTTGATTTTTACTGTATACTAGAAACTTTGGCATCGTCTCCAGTGGATCCTGTTACTATAAATCTGATATACTGTATAATGCAGTCTAATCAGCTCTTTTGATCTATAATCAAGAAAATGTCTGAAATTTAAATGTACAGTTAGATGCAGTAAGGCGTGTTGTCATGCAAGTGTATTTTTAAAGAAATAGAGAAGCTCATGTTCCGTTTGTAATAGACTTTATTTGAGAATGACTGCAAAAAGTTGTTTTAAGTGTTTCAATGTTTATTGGTAAGGCAGATCAAATAGAAACTAAAACATATGTTAAAGCATTTTGTTTATTATTATGTCCAGTGTCAGACTCTGCTTTGAAGTTCTGTTAAATCACATCTGATGCTTCAGCACACTGGCCAACTATTATATTTCTTTTTAAGGTTCTGAAAAGTTCAGACAGCTCAGTAGAGCCCCTAGTGGTGGAAATAGGTATAGACATTGAATCACTGCTTTGTAAAATTCTTTGCTTTCGTCGAAGAGTTTTCAGTGACAACCTCGTATAATCACACTGTTTTCTTCTATTTCTTCACTCACTGTTTTGGATGTATTTATCAGCTATGTTATCAGAGCAAAGTGAAATTACACCCTTGGAGCTGGGGGATGACTGTGGGATTCGAATCTTGAGGCCTCATTCAAGATGGAGTGTTTTTCTCTGGCTTCAGGAGATTATCGTCCTTAAACAATAAAGGGGGCAGCAATTAAAGGATTCTTTCCTCCTTTCTTTCCTTCTTTATTTATTTCTTTCTTTCTTTTTTCCTAAGTCCAGGCGTGTGTCTTTCCTTTCCCCACATGTGGAATAGAGGCTGGTGATGATTATGGCAGTTTGGAACTGTAAATGCTCTTTTTGTGGTGCTGTATTAATCTGACACCATTATGCCATTGAGAAGACTGTGTGTCTGTAAGGAGGTGTTAATGAGTTGGTGCAGGGGCCTCCAGTGAACAATAATGCTTTTTGTATATTTGCTCCTCTGAAAGTCATACTGTACTTACTTCTTCTCTCATCCCATTTAATCTTCATCCTTTCACCTTTCCTTTTCACAATTTCTCCCTTCGGCAGAGCAGTTTAGTTTATGTTTGTTTCCTGACAATCAATTAAATGCATTCTATAATTTTCCAGTTCATAGTATTGAAGACCAATTTAAAATTTGTGCCCACTCATCACTTTGTGACTTATTTCCTATTTACACAGTATGCAGCATAACATTTTATCTGTGATATTATGTTTAGTTTGGAATAAGTAATTATAGTTCCATTATAAATATTTATAACAATAAATACATAGCAACAACTAACCTTAGCCAGCTGTTATATGCCTTTTGTTTTATTATTCATCCCAATTGCATTGCATTTTATACTCAGTCATTTTCTTTGGCTTTCAGACAGTAAAATTTATTTTCTGTACAGTAGTTAATTGTTTGGGGTTTTGCAAACACTTCATAGTGTGTGAGGGAGAGTTTAGGGAAAATAAAAAGAGATCATTGATTGGGTGAAACCGTGCTCCTTTTACTTGTGCTTTAATTTTAGCCCTCATTTACATACCATGAGAGTAATGTGTATGACGTTAAGTCACGGAAAATAAATGAGTACAGCTTTAAAACAGGCAGGGAATTAACTTCAGAGTATTTCACCAAAGGTGCATGTGCAATTTATATGTGCAATAAGGAAAATGAAGCAAGGAAACGTTTTTCTACCAAGCACATTTTTTCATTGTTGTCATAATGCATTCATTTTCCTTTTGCGGTGTGTGCTCCATAATTGTATCTTTTCAGGGCACACATCATTTCTCCCATGCTTCAGTCAGCCTGAATAAATATGGCCTTTGGAAAAAAAAAAGATTAAAGTCTCAACTGTCTCTTCGTGACAGTGTGTGTGCCCTGGTTTGGCTTGGCCCTGCTTTAATTGAGAGAGTGTGTGTGTGTGTGTGTGTGTGTGTGTGTGTGTGTGTGTGTGTGTGTGTGTGGTGGCACTGGAGGTAGGGCTCCTAGACTTTCTCCATGCCCAGCCCCACTCTTAATTACAGGCAGTATGCAGTTCTCCTTAAAGAGCAATTTTCTCCTCCAAAGGGGACAACACTTACTTTAGCAGGGGTGAGAAAAAGAGAAAGTGATGAAGGAAGGAATGATCAGAGAGTATGTCGTAGCAGATAAAGGCAGATGTGGGTGATGAGTAGGGTAACAATGTATTCCTACTGTACATCCACACAGAGGGCATACTGACACATACACACATGCACAGCAGGAGAGAGAGAGAAAGAGAGAGAAACATCTAAATCATGTCACCATGAAAGATAAACAGCTGTTTGATCTGGTGTTTTCTAAAGCACAATTTAATTAAAGAGTTCTGCAACAATGATTAAAAGTGTTTCTGACCTTCCTTTTGCTCTACTTTTACTTCCCCTGTGTGATTGTCCCTTTATTTGCCATAGCTCCTTTTCTCTCTGTCTCTCTATCTTTCTCTCTGTCTCTCTCTCTTTTTCTCTGCACTGTGCTGGCAGTGAACTGTACTTGGAGGTTTTTTTTGGCAGATGGCTAGCCGTTCTTCTGGCTGGGGCTAGCCCCAGAGTGTGCTACTGGCTGGGAGAGTAAGGGGAGAGGGAAAGAGGGAGAGAGGGAGGGAAATAGAATGGGAGGGAGGGAAGGAGAGAGGGGGGAGGCGTGGTCTCCAGCTGGTAATGAAGACTTCTCTTTTCATCCTCAGACTGTAGAGTTGGAGTGGCCGGGGCTGGGGGCTGCAGTGTTCCAGTACACTCTCTCTCTCACTCTTTCTCTCTCCCCCTCTCTCTCTCTCTCTCTCTCTCTCTCTCTCTCTCTCTCTCTCTCTCTCTCTCTCTCTCTCTCTCTCTCTGTCTCTCTCCCTCTATCTCTCTCTGTCCTTCTTTCTCTCTCTTCCTCTCCTCCTCTTCTTTTCCCTCCCTCCCTTTCCCTCTCCCTCTCTCTCTCTTTCTCTCTCTCTCTCTCCTCTCTCCCCTCACATGAGCCCTGGGTCTAAATGCGAAGTTCTGGAACTTCTACGGCAGATATGAAGCTCTCACACATGGACTCCACACACACACAGGTAAGAGCTGTGAACTTCTCTGGATTGGTCACTGTATGTGTGTCTGTCCGAGTGGGTGGTGCTGGTGGGTCTGTCACTTCCAGGTCGTGAGCACACACACACACACACACACACACACACACACACACACACACACACACACACACACACACACACACACACACACACACACAGAGGGATGACAGTTGGCAGAGTTTCCACAGTCTGTCTATGTAAAGGTCTCTGTGACTGGGCTAAACTAAGGCAGTATTTAGGATTCACAATGAATGTGTGCAGTGTGTGAGAGCTGTTAAACTGGCATCCACAGCTCCTGAACTCTTGTACCCTTTCTGTATACATCCAGAGGAATGATTTGGATCTTAGCAAGTTAGCCAGATTATGGTTGTATGGCTGTGCCAATTGTTAACTTTATATTCTATAACTCAATATTCTCAACTAAAGTTCTTTCTATCCGTGATAGCTAGTTGCATAAGCATGAACTTGTCTGTAAATAAGTTTATGTTAAGGTTATGTGTATGTCTAGTTCAAGACTGTTGAGTTTTTGTTTGTGTGTGCATGTCTATGTCTGTTCTGGTGTTGTGCCATCCTGATTAGGCTGTATTGCCAGAAGGATACCGGGGGCTGTTTGGACTCATCTGTGTAAATATGACAGGGATGGTGGGAGGGTGGAGAGGACTTTGCTCCTCTCATCTGTCTCTTAACTACTGCAGCTTTGATGTAAGGCCTCTGGATCTGTCCCTTCTTCCTGTGGCCCTCTGCAGATCCAGACCATTTGACTTTCATCTGCATTCCTAGAGATATTCGTCCGTCTGTTTACTCGTTTTCCCCACCTTCTTCTGCTCTGGCCATCCACCTTTTTCTGTTCTGCAAATAAGCAAAATATTGTCTGACTACCTGTCAAAACCATCTGATTGATCCATTCACCAGTATAATACTAAATCTATCTATTAATTCATTGACTCACCCACATCCCTGTTCATCCTCAATCACTGATCCATTTTTTAATGATACATTTATCCCCTTCCTTTATTCATCAATCCATTTATTGCATTAACCCTTATTAGTCTATTCATATATATATATATATATATCCATCCATCAATCCATCCATCCATCCATCCATCCATCCATCCATCCATCCATCCATCCATCCATCCATCCATCCATCTATCAACGCATCCATGCACACATACTCCACCTGTAGTATACATCGACCCATCCATCTAATCAAACATCCATCTATTCATCCCTCTATCAAATTCTCACCTATTCTACTGGGACATGG